>NC_073382.1:87765914-87810914 GCF_028641065.1 Leucoraja erinaceus
TTGTTTGAGTTTAGTTTGTTGTCACGTGTACCGAGGTACAGTGAAAAGCTTTTTGTTGCGCGCTAACCAGTCAGCGGAAAAGCAACACATGATTACAATCGAGCCGTCCACAGTGTACAGACACAGGATGAAGGGAATAACATGAAAGGCGTTTAGTGCAAGGTAAAACCCAGTGAAGTCTGATTAAAGATAGTTCGAGGGTCACCAATGAGGTAGATAGTAGTCCATGAATTAGTTTAGTTTAGATATACAGCACGGAAACAGGCCCTTCGGCCCACCGGGTCCGTGCCGACCAGCGATCCCCGCACACTAACACTATCCTATACCCACTAAGGACAATTTTTACATTTACCAAGCCAATTAACCTACAAACCTGCACGTCTTTGGAATGTGGGAGGCAACCGAAGATCTCGGGTCACAGCGGGTCACGGGGAGAACGTACAAACTCTACGTACAGACGGACAGCACCCGTGGTCGGGATCGAACCCGGGTCTCCAGCGCTGCATTCGCTGTAAGGCAGCAACTCTACCGCTGCGCCACCGTGACCGACTGTATAGGATAATATAGGATGGCTCAGTGGCATGATAACAGCTGGGAAGATAATGTCCCTGAATCTGGAGGTGTGAGGTCTGATGCTTCTATACCTTTGCCTGATGGGAGAGGGGAGAAGAGGGAGTGGCTGGGGGTGAGACTGGTCCTTGATGATGCTGCTGGCCTTGCCGAGGCAGCGAGAGGTGTAGCTGGAGTCAATGGAAGGGAGATTAGTTTGTGTGATGGTCTGGGCTGCGTCCACAATTCTCTGCAATTTTTTGTGATATGTATAAAAATAACATATCCCATATATTACCTTTAAACTTTGCCCCCTCTCATGTTGAAGCTATTTCTAATTTTAATTAGGTTTATTAATTCAAAAAGATACATCATGGAAACAGGCCTCTCAGCCCAGGGCTGCTAGCCCTGACGGCATCCCCGGGCGCGTGCTCAGGGCCTGTGCTGCGCAGCTGACAGACGTCTGGACTGACATCTTCAACCTGTCACTTGCCCAAGCAGTTGTCCCCACTTGCCTTAAAGCCACCTCCATCGTGCCAGTGCCAAAACACTCCACTGCGGCAAGCCTCAACGACTTCCGCCCAGTTGCACTTACCCCCATCATCACCAAGTGCTTCGAGAGGCTGGTCCTGGCACACCTCAAAAGCTGCCTACCCCCCACACTGGATCCCTATCAGTTTGCCTACCGCAAGAACAGGAGTACGGAGGATGCCATCTCAACGGCACTTCACTCCGCCCACTCACACCTCGACAACAGAGACACTTACGTAAGAATGCTGTTCATCGATTACAGCTCAGCATTCAACACCATTATACCATCAAAACTGATCACCAAACTCGGTGACCTGGGCATCGACCCCTCCCTCTGCAACTGGATACTGGACTTTCTAACCAACAGACCCCAGTCTGTGAGGTTAGACAAGCACACCTCTTCAACCCTCACCCTGAACACCGGCTTTCCACAGGGCTGTGTGCTGAGCCCCCTCCTCTACTCCCTCTTCACCTACGACTGCACACCTGTACATGGTACTAACACCATCATCAAGTATGCAGATGATACAACGGTGATTGGCCTCATCAGCAACAACGATGAGCTGGCCTACAGGGAGGAGGTCCAGCACTTAGCAGCATGGTGCGCTGACAACAACCTGGCCCTTAACTCCAAGAAGACCAAGGAGTTCATTGTAGACTTCAGGAAGTCCAGAGGCGGCACGCACACCCCCATCCACATTAACGGGACAGAGGTGGAACGTGTTTCTAGCTTCAGGTTCCTGGGAGTCAATATCTCCGATGACCTCTCTTGGACCCACAATACCTCAACTCTGATCAAGAAGGCTCACCAGCGTCCCTACTTCCCAAGGAGACTGAAGAAGGTCCATCTGTCGTCTCAGATCCTGGTGAACTTCTACCGCTGCACCATCGAGAGCATCCTTACCAACTGCATCACAGTATGGTATGGCAACTGCTTTGTCTCCGACCAGAAAGCACTGCAGAGGGTGGTGAAAACTGCCCAACGCATCACCGGTTCCTCGCTCCCCTCCATTGAGTCTGTCCAAAGCAAGCGCTGTCTGCGGAGGGCGCTCAGCATCGCCAAGGACTGCTCTCACCCCAACCATGGACTGTTTACCCTCCTACCATCCGGGAGGCGCTACAGGTCTCTCCGTTGCCGAACCAGCAGGTCGAGGAACAGCTTCTTTCCGGCGGCTGTCACTCTACTCAACAACGTACCTCGGTAACTGCCAATCACCACCCCCCCCCGGACACTTATTATTATTTATTCAAATCGTTTGCTATGTCGCTCTTCCAGGGAGATGCTAAATGCATTTTGTTGTCTCGGTACTGTACACTGACAATGACAATTAAAATTGAATCTGAATCTGAATCTGAATCTGAACCAAGTCCGCGCCGACCACACATTCTCCCCAGTTCTATGTTATTCCATTTTTGCACCCATTCAATAGAAAATACACTAAAAGATTCAGATTCAGATTCAGATTCAGATTCAATAGATTCCTTTGCAACAGAAGGCTGTGGAGGCCAGGTCAGTGGATATATTTAATAGACAATAAACAATAGGTGCAAGAGTAGGCCATTTGGCCCTTCGAGCCAGCACCGCCATTCAATGTGATCATGGCTGATCATCCCCAATCGGTACCCCGTTCCTGCCTTCTCCCCATATCCCCCGACTCCGCTATCTTTAAGGGCTCTTTAAGGCAGAGACAGTTAGATTCTTGATTAGTATGGGTGTCAGAGGTTATGGGGAGATGGCAGGAGAATGGGGTTAGGAGGGAGAGATAGATCAGCCATGATTGAATGGCGGAGTAGACTTGATGGGCTGAATGGCCTAATTCTGCTCCTATCACTTATGATCTTATGAGTTGGGCAAAGTTTAAAGGAAATTCTGGGGGTGGTGTGTGCGTGCAATGTTCTGCCAGGGGTGTTGATAGAAGCAGATGTATGGGCTAAATGCAGGCAAATGGACCACTACCACTGTGCTGCTGAAGAGAAGCAAAACCTCATGCCTAAACGACGACAGTCCAGTGGCCTTGTCATCCACCATTATTGAATGTTTTGAGAGGCTAGTTATGGAACGCATTAAATCACACCTCCACAGCGGCCTCGACCCACTGCAGTTCACCTTGCCCCAAGAAACGGTCCACGGAAAATGCCATCGTCCTGGCCCGACACTAATCCCTGGATCCCTATTCATAGACTCCAGCCCCAGCTTGAACACCATTATATCATCACCAAACTTGCGAGACACTGTATACAGCTCGATTGTAATCATGTATTGTCTTTCTGCCGACTGGTTAGCACGCAACAAAAGCTTTTCACTGTCATAAGGTCATAAGTGATAGGAGCAGAATGAGCCCATTCGGCCCTTCGAGTCTACTCCGCCATTCAATCATGCCTGATCTTTCAAGAGAGAGCTAGATAGGGCTCTTAAAGATAGCGGAGTCAGGGGATATGGGGAGAAGGCAGGAACGGGGTACTGATTGGGGATGATCAGCCATGATCACATTGAATGACGGTGCTGGCTCGAAGGGCCGAATGGCCTACTCCTGCACCTGTTGTCTATCTACCTCTATTCTGCAGTCATTACAAATATGCACTGTCCTCTGTGTGAAAAAGCTACCCCTCATATCTTCTTTACATCTCTCCCTTTTCACCCTAACCTGTGCCCTCGTGTTTTAGAATCCAAGCCCTGGGAAAAAAGACTCTGCCCATCTTGTCAACAACTTTCTAAACCTCTGTCAGATCACCCCTCAGTCTTCAGAAGATCATAAGTGATTGGAGCAGAATTAGGCCATTCGGCGAATCGAGTCTACTCCGCCATTCAATCATGCCTGGAAGGCCCCGACCACGGATGAACACGGAGGGGAGGCTGGCTGGACTATGGTGCCATCCTCACCTTGGTGCCATTTATGTTATGTTGTGTCGTGGACTTTCTGTGTTTGTGCTTTTTTTTAAAATTCAATTTCAATTTTATTTTTAATATGTTTTATTATTTACTTATTATTATTATTTATTTTTGAATTATTTTTTTTAATGATACTGCCTGTAAGGGAAATTCATTTTGTTGTCTCAAATTGAGACAATGACAATAAATTTGAATACAATACAATACAATACAATAAAATGCCTGATCTATCTCTCCCTCCTAACCCCATTCTCCTGCCTTCTCCCCATAACCCCTGAACCCCGTACCATTCAAGAATCTATCTATCTCAGCTGTAAAAATATCCATTGACTGCGGTGTGCACGTGACAATAAACTAAACTGAACTGGTGAGTTCTTGCTTGTAGATGCACACATGGATACGCAAGGGAATGGAGGGATATGTGCAGAGGTGTAACTTGGCATCATGTTGGGCATGGACATTACATGTCATGGGGCCTGTTTCAGGGCTGCATTGTTCGATGCTCTATGAGATGTGCCCGAGCTGTGATGACTGATAACAGAACGTCCCCAGTGACAATCGATCCAGCCCGTGTTAGTCTGGAGGATGTGGAGAGAGCGGGCTGTCTGAATGAAATATCCCACGAGTAATCAATTATTCAAACTGATTCATCACTCATCGCGGCTCCTCCTAAGGCAGGCGTAGGAAGAGGCCCTTTCTCAAATCCGTACAACTCTCGCTTTCTTTTCCAGGTTAAAACCCCTGTCCCACGGTACGAGTTCATTCCAAGAGCTCTCCCGAGTTTGCCCTGATTCGAACTCGGAGATTTATGGTAATGGCCGCTCGTCGGTGCTCGGGGCTCTCGTGGAAATGTTTCAACATGTTGAAAAATCTTCGCCAGTCACTATCCGGATGTTGGGGAAGTCCAGAACAAGGGGGTCACACAGTTTAAGGATAAGGGGGAAATCTTTTAGGACCGAGATGAGAAAAACATTTTTCACACAGAGAGTGGTGGATCTGTGGAACTCTCTGCCGCAGAAGGTAGTTGAGGCCACAGTTCATTGGCTATATTTAAGAGGGAGTTAGATGTGGCCCTTGTGGCTAAAGGGATCAGGAGGTATGGAGAGAAGGCAGGAACGGGATACTGAGTTGGATGATCAGCCATGATCATATTGAATGGCGGTGCAGATTCGAAGGGCCGAATGGCCCTCTCATGCACCTATTTTCGATGTTTCTAACTGATAGCATTGTAGTTGTGGGTGGGCCCCCTTTGTCTCCTGGCAACCAATATTTTTCGCACCCAAGGTCGGGATTGAACCCGGGTCCCTGACGGTGTGAGGCAGCGCCACTACCCGCTGCGCCACTGCGATGCCGCCCTCAACAATACACGCCAAACATCGCAGAGATTTGTTGCAATCGCTCCTGCAGAACAATAAATGCCACAATCACAGCCTGATTGCAACACACGCATTGTGTTAAGGTGCGCGGTGTGCAGAAGGACTTTGCACCCACTCTGATTAAGGCTGACATCTCAGTGCATTCAAGCTACTCCCCACCAGTGCCAGAATGCATGTCGATTTTGCTCCGTTAAGAATCCCATTTCGTCGCCGGGTGCAGACCCTGGTCGTACTACAGTGGGTCTTCTCCTTCCTTGTACTTGGTAAGTGGCTCCGACCTTTCACCTGGTCTACCTGGATAAAATCACGAGGGGGGGGGGGGGGGGAATAGCTCGGGTAGACGCACTTGGGTACAGTCCCTTGCCCAGAGTAGGAGAGCTGAGCACCAGAGGAGACCCTTCTTCAGACCCAAAACGTGCCCCATCTACGCACTCCCAACATGACCCTCGGCCCACTGAGTCCAGGCTGACCAGCGAGCCTAAAAGTGTCCCGTTAAAGAAAGAACTGCAGATGCTGGAAAAATGGAAGGTAGACAAAAACGCTGGAGAAACTCAGCGGGTGAGGCAGCATCGACGGAGAGAAGGAACAGGTGACGTTTCCGAAACGTCGCCTATTCTTTCGCTCCATAGATGCTGCCTCACCCGCTGAGTTTCTCCGGCAATTTTTGTCTACCAGAGGATAGACTGTAGGTTTAAGGTGAGGGAGGAAAGATTTAAAAGGGAACCTGAGGGGGAACCTTTTCACTTAAAGGGTTCTGGATGCATGAGTCGAGCTGCCAGAGGAGGTAGATGAGGCAGGGACTATACATTTAAAAGACATTAGACAATAGACAATAGGTGCAGGAGTAGGCCATTCGGCCCTTCGAGCCAGCACCGCCATTCAATATGATCATGGCTGATCATCCACAATCAGTACCCCGTCCCTGCCTTCTCCCCATATTCCCTGACTCCGCTATCTTCTAGAGCCCTATCTAGCTCTCTCTTGAAAGCCATGGATCAGGACATGGACAGGAAAGGTTTAGAGGGCCATGTACCAAATGCAGGCAGGTGGGACCAGTGTAGCTGGGGCATCTTGGCCAGCGTGGGTAAGTCAATAGACTATAGACAATAGGTGCAGGAGTGGGCCATTCGGCCCTTCGAGCCGTTCAATGTGATCATGGCTGATCACTCCAATCCTGCCTTCTCCCCATATCCCCCTGACTCCGCTATTTTTAAGAGCCCTATCTAGCTCTCTCTTGAAAGCATCCAGAGAACCGGCCTCCACCGCCCTCTGAGGCAGAGAATTCCACAGACTCACCGCTCTCTGTGAGAAAAAGTCAGACTGAAGGACCTGTCTCTGTTCCTTATGACGGACTCTATGACACTTTGCCATTCAAAAGACAATGTAAATAGTCCGTGCCGACCAGCGATCCCCGCACACTAACACTATCCTACACACACACACGGGGGGACAATTTACAATTGTATCAATGCCAATTAACCTGCAAACCTGCACGTCTTTGGAGTGTGGGAGGAAATTGGAGCACACCCGGAGAAAACCCACGCAGGTCACGGGGAGAACGTGCAAACTCCGTCCAGACAGCACCCGTAGTGCTGGATCCAACCCGGGTCTCTGGCGCTGTGAGGCAGCAACTCCACCGTGCCAACCCTGTGCGTCTACCCGATCTATTCCCCTCATGATTTTGTACACCTCTATAAGGTCGCCCATCGTCCCCCAGCGCTCCTCTGCTGGAGGTTCCAGCAATATTTGCAGATTAATTGTTGTGTCTGAACTGCTTGAGTTTGCTAAATGTTTGATAAAGACAACGACACCTCCTCAAAAATGTACTTTAACCCACCAAGAGTCATAAAGTCAGGAGCATTTAACTTGCCAATCCCATCAGGAAACGCTGACCTGATATAAGTCTATGAAACTACATGAGGCTCACATAGTACAGAGTGTCAGAACTTTGTTCCCCCTGGAATGGAAATGTCAAAGACTAGGGTGGTCATGGTGGCCGAGCGGTAGAGTTGCTGTCTTACAGCACTTTCAGCGCCAGAGACCCGGGTTCGATCCCAACTACGGGTGCTGTCTGTACGGAGTTTGTACGTTCTCCCCGTGGAATTTTCTACGGGATCTTCGGTTTTCCTCCCACACTCCAAAGACGTCCAGGTTTGCACGTTAATTGGCTTGGTGTCAATGTAAATTGTCCCTAGTGTGTGTGTTTGTGTGTAGGAGAGCGTAAGTGTGTGGGGATTGCAGGTCGGCGCGGACACGGTGGGCCGAAGGGCCTGTTTCCGCGCTGTATCTCTAAACTAAACTGAACTACAAAAACAAAACTAAACTAGAGATCATGGCTTGAAGTGAAAAGGACAATGTTTACAGGGCATGTGCGGGGCAAGTTTTTTTTTACACAGAGGATGGTGGACGCTTGGAGCGCGCTACCAGGGCTGGTAGTGGAGGCAGATATGATAGTGGCGTTTAAGACAGGCACTTTTTCGCACAGAGAGTGGTGAGTCTGTGGAATTCTCTGCCTCAGAGGGCGGTGGAGGCCGGTTTTCTGGATGCTTTCAAGAGAGGGATAGATAGGGCTTTTGAAGATAGCGGAGTCAGGGGATATGGGGAGAAGAGGAGGGAAGAGACAGTAACTCTAAGACTTTTGCCTCCATCACAGTGAGGAGATGCTTGTTGAGCTCACTGTGGTGGATGTTAATTTGTGTTTATTGTGTGTTGTTATTATTACATGTATGGCTTCAGGCAACAACATTTCGTTCAGACCGAAAGGTCTGAATGACAAATAAAGGATTCATTCATTCATTCATTCATTCATTCAAGGCAGGAACGGGGTACTGATTGGGGATGATCAGCCATGATCACATAGAATGGCGGTGCTGGCTGGAAGGGCCGAATGGCCTACTCCTGCACCTATTGTCTATTGTCTAGTGTGTATAACACATTAGTGCAGAAACACAATTAGGAATCAAGTCTATGGAGGGGCAAGAGGTGGTCTCACATGTTCTATTGCCGAGGTAGGATTGCTTGATTTAATGTTCGTCAAAGAAATGGTCAACTGTTTAAATGGTATTAAAATTAATTGTAGAGTCAGCATGTAATGGAGGGGTGTGGATCATGTGCAGGCAGAGGAGATTAGTTTATCTTCGGCCTGGTGTTTGGTGCGGACTACCTGGGCATGTCGGCCTCCTTGTATGCTGTTTTGTTCTATATTCTATGTTTACCAGTCTCGACCCGAAACGTCACCTATTCCTTCGCTCCATAGATGCTGCCTCACCCGCTGAGTTTCTCCAGCAATGTTTGTCCACCAGAGGATAGACTGTAGGTTTAAGGTGAGGGGGGAAAGATTTAAAAGGGAACCTGAGGGGCAACTTTTTCACTTAAAGGGTTCTGGATGCATGAGTCGAGCTGCCAGAGGAGGGAGATGAGGCAGGGACAGTACATTTAAAATACATTTGACAATAGACAATAGGTGCAGGAGGAGGGCATTCGGCCCTTCGAGCCCAGCACCGCCATTCAATGTGATCATGGCTGATCATCCACAATCAGTACCCCGTTCCTGCCTTCTCCCCATATCCCCTGACTCCGCTATCGTTAAAAGCCCAATCTAGCTCTCTCTTGAAAGTATCCAGAGAACCGGCCTCCACCGCCCTCTGAGACAGAGAATTCCACAGACTCACAACTCTCTGTGAGAAAAAGTGTTTCCTCATAGAAACATAGAAACATAGAAATTAGGTGCAGGAGTAGGCCATTCGGCCTTTCGAGCCTGCACCGCCATTCAATATGATCATGGCTGATCATCCAACTCAGTATCCCGTACCTGCCTTCTCTCCATACCCCCTGATCCCCTTAGCCACAAGGGCCACATCTAACTCCCTCTTAAATATAGCCAATGAACTGGCCTCAACTATTTTCTGTGGCAGAGAGTTCCAGAGATTCACCACTCTCTGAGTGAAAAATGTTTTCCTCATCTCGGTCCTAAAGGATTTCCCCCTTATCTTTAAACTGTGACCCCTTGTCCTGGACTTCCCCACCATCGGGAACAATCTTCCTGCATCTAGCAGGAAGATTCCTCATCTCCGTTCTAAATGGCTTACCCCTTATTCTTAAACTGTGGCCCCTGGTTCTGGACTCCCCCAACATGGGGAACATGTTTCCTGCCTCTAGCGTGTCCAAACCCTTAACAATCTTATATGTTTCAATGAGATGCCCTCTCATCCTTCTTATCTCCAGTGTACAAGCCCAGCCGCTCCATTCTCTCAGCAGATGACAGTCCCGCCATCCCGGGATTTAACCTTGTGAACCTACGCTGGTAGCAGCGAGATGAGAACGTGGCCAGGATGGTGTGGGTCTTGGATGATATTGGCTGCCTTTTTGAGACAGCGCCCCCTGGAGATCACTTCGATGGTGGGGTGGTCAGTACCTGTGCTGGACCGGGCAATGTCCACCACTCTCTGCAACTTTCCTTGCTTCCTGGACGTTCAGATTGCTGAACCAGGCAATCTTTCACCCGGTCCCGACTCGTAACGTCGTCTGTCCATTTCACCCCACAGATGCTGCCTGACCCGTCGAGTTTCTCCAGCACTTTGCGTTTTGCTCAAGATCCCAGCACCTGCAGTTCCTAGCATCGCTGTAATACAATATTGAGAATAAACCAATACTCCCTTCAAACTCAAAGTTGCATGGCAGATGCAGTATAATGTAGATAAATGTGAGGTTATCCACTTTGGCAGCAAGAACCAGGGGGCAGATTATTATCTCAATTGTGTCAGATTAGGAAAAGGGGAAAATGCAACGAGCCCTCGATGTCTTTGTACACCAGTCACTGAAGTATTTCCTTCGCTCCATAGATGCTGCCTCACCCGCTGAGTTCCTCCAGCTGTTTTGTGTACCTTCGATTTTCCAGCATCTGCAGTTCCTTCTTAAACACTGAAAGTAAACATGCAGGTACAGCAGGCAGTGAAGAAAGCAAATGGCATGTTGGCCTTCATAACATGAGGATTTGAGTATTGGAGTAAATACTCGGCAGTTGTATAGGGCTCTGGTGAGACCACACCTGGAGTATTGTGTGTAGTTTGGGTCCCCTAATTTAAGGAAGGACATCCTTGCTATTGAGGCAGTGCAGCGTAGGTTCACGAGATTGATCCCTGGGATGGCGGGACTGTCGTATGAGGAAAGATTGGAAAGAGTGGGCTTGTAATCACTGGAATTTAGGATGAGAAGGGATCTTATAGAAGCGTTTAACATTACTAGACTGAGTGGGACCTGTTAGGCTGGTCCCCCAACGCAATATTCCACCTATCCACCAATTCCAATATTGGTGGCCAGTGGGGTGAGGGGGATTTCTGGAGCGCTAGTATGGGTGTTGTGGGCTGAAGGGACTGGTCTTCAGAGGGCTAGTATGGACATTGTGGGCCGAATGGAATCTTGGGCTGGCAGCTCAGTCACTCAAGCCTGTTGTGCTGGCAGCTCACTCACTCATGGCTGGTGGGCTGGCAGTTGACTCACGGCTATTCCTTGAAATTCCATTTCAAGCCGGGTGCAAGGCCACCAAATTCAAATGCAGTTTCATACCACTTCAAGCAGGGTGCAAGGCCAGTAAAGACAGCGAGTCGTGACCTCTCCCTCCTCCATCTTGCAGAGACTGATCCATGCCACACTTCTGGGTTTTATAGTCCCCCCTCCCACCAGAACTGGCGTGGCCTTATTGGCGTGATTGACAGGAGAGAGAATCTCAACATTTTTTAAACACTAATAACTCTTTTATTTTTAATCGATGAGAAAAATCCTCGGCACCTGATGAGCGGCGGGGAACTCTGAGCAAGTTGGCCAAAAACACTGCCGTACGTGGTAGCGTTTTTACTAAAATCAATATAAAGCCCTAACAGGAAGTGGTCAAGATTAGACTTTTAATTATATAGAAGACAAGGCAACTTTAATTAGGTAAGGCAACTTTAATTAGGCAAGGCAACTTTAATTAGGCAAGGCAACTTTAATTAGGCAACTTTAAGGCAACTTTAATTGGGCAAGGCAACTTTAATTAGGCAACACAGCTTTAGCATTTCCAAACCAGAGGCAACACTGCTTTAGTATTTCCAAACCAAAGGTAACACAGCTTTAGCATTTCCAAACTATATTTTCAAACCACATTAAGGGCACTGACAGGTCAGTAAAACCAGTCACAGATTACTAGACATGTGTTCAGTGTTATTCACCGCTCAGACTGAGAGACATGACCCTCTCGCTCCCCCATCTTGCAGAGACTGACCGAGGCACTCAACACTTGCGGGTTTTATCGTCCCTCCGGAAGGGGCGTGGCCTTCAGGGAGATAATCTCAACATTTCTCTTGCCCTGCGCAGCGGAGGGGGATTCTGAGTTGCGTACGCCCGTCGAGACGTTGCGTACGGCCTCAATTCGGCCCTTCGAGCCAGCACCGCCATTCAATGTGATCACGGCTGATCATCCCCAATCAGTTCCCCGTTCCTGCCTTCTCCCCATATCCCTTGACTCCGCTATCTTCAAGAGCCACATCTAGATCTCTCTTGAAAGCATCCAGAGAACCGGCCTCCACCGCCCTCTGAGGCAGAGAATTCCACAGACTCACAACTCTCTGTGTGAAAAAAGTGTTTCCTCGTCTCCGTTCTAAGAAATATGTACCGTGCACTTTAGTTTCTCCATATTGTGGTTAGCTAGTATTAGTTCTGAATATATTGTATTAATGATTGTTATATATTGTGTGTGTTATTGCACTTTTCTAGTCTAGTTTAGAGATACAGCGCGGAAACAGGCCCTTCGGCCCACCTAGTCCGTGCTGACCAGCGATCCCCGCACACTGACACTATCCTACACACACTAGGGACAATTTTTTACATTTACACCAAGCCAATTAACCTACAAACCTGCACGTCTTTGGAGTGTGGGAGGAAACCGGAGATCTCGGAGAAAACCCACGCAGATCACGGGGAGAACGTGCAAACTCCGTACAGACAGCGCCCGTGGTCGGGATTGAACCCGGGTCTCCGGCGCTGCAAGTGCTGTAAGGCAGCAACTCTACCGCTGTGCCACCTTGCCGCCTACTTATAAGCCTGTTAAATATAGAACATGGGGCATCTTGCTTAGCACGGGCAAGTCGGGCTGAAGGGCCTGTTTCCACACTGTTTGACTGACTCTACAATTAATTTTAATTCCATTTAAACAGTTGACCATTTCTTTGACGAATATTAAATCAAGCAATCCTACCTCGGCAATAGAACATGTCAGACCACCTCTTGCCCCTCCATAGACATGATTTCTAATTGTGTTTCTGCACTAATGTGCTGTAGACAATAGACGCTAGGTGCAGGAGTAGGCCATTCGGCCCTTCGAGCCATTCAATGTGATTATGGCTGATCATCCCCAATCAGTACTCAGCTCCTGCCTTCACCCCATATTTTTAAGAGCCCTATCTAGCTCTCTCTTGAAAGCATCCAGAGAACCGGCCTCCACCGCCCTCTGAGGCAGAGAATTCCACAGACTCACAACTCTCTGTGAGAAAAAGTGTTTCCTCGTCTCCGTACTAAATGGCTTACTCCTTATTCTTAAACTGTGTGGCTCCTGGTTCTACACTCCCCCAACATCGGGAACATGTTTCCTGCCTCTAGCGTGTCCAACATGTCCAACTGTTTCTTCACACTCTCAATTTTATACATTGCATTAAATAATGTATGTACAAAGAATGTTTCAGTTTCAGTTTAGTTTATTGTCAAGTCTACCGAGGTACAGTGAAAAGCTCTTTATTGCTTGCGAACCAGTCAGCGGAAAGGCAATACATGATTACTTTACAGTGTTCGGATACAAGCACCTTTTCTTTTTCCTCTCCCATTGTGTACACTCCTGACTCTCTTCTTTTGACTCTTGATACGGGAATAATGCCTCGTGCAAGGTAAAGCCAGCGGAGTCCGATCAAGGATAGTCCGAGGGTCACCAATGAGGTAGATTCAGATTCAGATTCAGATTCAATTTTAATTGTCATTGTCAGTGTACAGTACAGAGACAACGAAATTCATTTAGCATCTCCCTGGAAGAGCGACATAGCAAATGATTTGAATAAATAATAATAAGTGTCCGGGGGGAGGGGGGTGATTGGCAGTCACCGAGGTACGTTGTTGAGTAGAGTGACAGCCGCCGGGAAGAAGCTGTTCCTGGACCTGCTGGTTCGGCAACGGAGAGACCTGTAGCGCCTCCCGGATGGTAGGAGGGTAAACAGTCCATGGTTGGGGTGAGAGCAGTCCTTGGCGATGCTGAGCGCCCTCCGCAGACAGCGCTTGCTTTGGACAGACTCAATGGAGGGGAGCGAGGAACCGGTGATGCGTTGGGCAATTTTCACCACAGATAGTAGTTCAGGACCGCTCTCTGGTTGTGGCGAGATGGTTCGGTTGCCTGATAACAGCCGGGAAGAAACTGCCCCTGAATCTGGAGGTGTGCGTTCGTTTTCACACTTCTGTACCTCTTGCCCCGACGGGAGAGGGGGGAAGAGGGAGTGGCCCAGGGGGGTGAGACTGGTCCTTGATGATGCTGCTGGCCTTGCCGAGGCAGCGTGAGGTGTAGATGGAGTCAATGGAAGGGAGGTTGGTTTGTGTGATGGTTCACAGTTTGCTGCCATTTTCCTGTGGGCTTGGACGGAGCTGTTCCCAAACCGTGCTGTGATGCTTCACGATAAAATGCTTCCTACGGCGCATCTGTAGAAGTTGGTGAGAGTTGGTGGGGACATGCCGAACTTCCTAAACCTTCTAAGGAAGTGTTCTTTCTGTGACTAAAAACAAATAGAAATAGAAGACCATTCGGCCCTTATACATGCACTGATCATGCCTGCCCTTTCACCTCAGTGACACATTCCTGCACTAATCTACCAATGAGACTCTTACCAGCTACTAAAGATGCGCCGTAGAGAGCATACTGTCAGGATATATCGCTGCTCGGTTTGGGAACTGCTCCATCCAAGACCGCAGGAAATCGCAGAGAGTTGTGGCTGCAGCCCAGACCATCACACAAACCAACCTCCCCACCATTAGCAATCTTTTGACTTTAGATATACAGCATGGCAACTGGCCCTTCGGCCCATCGGGTCTGTGCCAACCAGCGATCACCCCGTACGCTGGCACTATCCTGCACACACTAGGGACAAGTTACAATTTTACTGAAGCTAATCAACCCTCTAAACTGCGCGTTTTTGGAGTGTGGGAGGAAACCGGAACACGTAGAAACATGGAAACATAGAAACAAGTTGCAGGAGGAGGCCATTCGGCCCTTCGAGCCAGCACCGCCATTCATTGTGATCATGGCTGATCGTCCCCTATCAATAACCCGTGCCTGCCTTCTCCCCATATCCCTTGATTCCACCAGCCCCTAGAGCTCTATCCAACTCTTAATTTCCCTGAGGGGATCAATAAAGTATTAATTAATTAATTAATTAACTCTCTCTTAAATCCATCCAGTGACTTGGCCTCCACTGCCCTCTGTGGCAGGGAATTCCACAAATTCACAACTCTCTGGGTGAAAAGGTTTTTTCTCATCTCAGTGTTAAATGGCCTCCCCTTTATTCTAAGACTGTGGCCCCTGGTTCTGGACTCGCCCAACATTGGGAACATTTTTCCTGCGTCTAGCTTGTCCAGTCCTTTTATAATTTTATATGTTTCTATAAGATCCTCCCCCTCATACCTTCTAAACTCCAGTGAATACAAGCCAGAGAAAACCCACGCAGGTCACGTTGGAGAACGTGCAAACCCCATACGGACAGCAGCCGCAGTCAGGATCGAACCTGGGTCATCTGGCGCCGAGAGGCAGCAGCTCTACCACTGCGCCACCAGGCTCAAGGACAGCTTCTTGAGCTGCTGGTGTCATGGTACACCAGTCATTGAAGGTAGGCATGCAGGTGCAGCAGGCAGTGAAGAAAGCAAATGGTATGTTAGCTTTCATTGCAAAAGGATTTGAGTATAGGAGCAGGGAGGTTCTACTGCAGTTGTACAGGGTCTTGGTGAGACCACACCTGGAGTATTGCATACAGTTTTGGTCTCCAAATCTGAGAAGGACATTATTGCCATAGAGGGAGTGCAGAGAAGGTTCACCAGACTGATTCCTGGGATGTCAGGACTGTCTTATGAAGAAAGACTGGATAGACTTGGTTTATACGCTCTAGAATTTAGGAGATTGAGAGGGGATCTTATAGAAACTTACAAAATTCTTGAGGGGTTGGACAGGCTAGATGCAGGAAGATTGTTCCCGATGTTGGGGAAGTCCAGGACAAGGGGTCACAGCTTAAGGATAAGGGGGAAATCCTTTAAAACCGAGATGAGAAGAACTTTTTTCACACAGAGAGTGGTGAGTCTCTGGTACTCTCTGCAGCAGAGGGTAGTTGAGGCTAGTTCATTGGCTATAATTAAGAGGGAGTTAGATGTGGCCCTTGTGGCTAAGGGGATCAGGGGGTATGGAGAGAAGGCAGGTACGGGATACTGAGTTGGATGATCAGCCATGATCATATTGAATGGTGGTGCAGGCTCGAAGGGCCGAATGGCCTACTCCTGCACCTAATTTCTATGTTTCTATGTTTCTGTTTCTTCTCCCCTCTGTTCTGGGGCGTTTTCTGCTCACTTCACCCTCTGCTGGTCATAGCATCCAACTGCGGTCTGGTCCTCGGCAAGAACAGCAGCAGATTTCTTTGTTTAGATATATGGCATAGTCATCGAGTCATACTGCACGGAAACAGGCCCTTCGGTCCATCCTGCCCATGCCGACCAAGATGCCCAGTCTACACTCGTCCCACCTGCCCATGGTTTGACCCATATCCCTCTAAAGTCCAAGCATCAGTACTTCCTTTTTATTATTCAATCTAAATTATCCAATTATTCAATCTAAACCTTTATTATCATAGTCATAGAACGATACAGTGTGGAAACAGGCCCTTCGGCCCAACTTTCCCACACTGGCCAACAGGTCCCAGCTACACTAGTCCCACCTGCCTGCGCTTGGTCCATATCCCTCCAAACCTGTCATATGCATGTACCTGTCTAACTGTTTCTTAAACGTTGGGATAGTCCCAGCCTCAACTACTTTCTCTGGCAGCTCGTTCCAGACACCCACCATCCTCTGTATGAAATGGTTACCCCTCAGATTCCTATTAAATCATGTCCCCTTCACCATGAACCTATGTCCTCTGGTCCTCGATTCCCCTACTCTGGGCAAGAGACTCTGTGCATCTGCCCGATCTATTCCTCTCATGATTTTGTACATCAGATTCTACCACAGAGTATGGTGAGGCCAAGTGAACTCATTGAACCCTTCTTTGCAACATGAAACCACACCTTGCACCTGCTTCTTTTTCCTCACCGATATCAATGTTGACTGTCCAGTTGTCTTATGAATGGGAGATAAATATAAATAAAATATCAATATAAATGTTGAGTACAGGAGCAAAGAGGTCCTTCTGCAGATGTACAGGGCCCTAGTGAGGCCACACCTGGAGTATTGTGTGCAGTTTTGGTCCCCTAATTTGAGGAAGGACCTTCTTGCTATTGAGGGAGTGCAGCGTAGGTTTACAAGGTTAATTCCCGGGATGGCGGGACTGTCATATGCTGAGAGAATGGAGCGGCTGGGCTTGTACACGCTGGAGTTTAGAAGGATGAGAGGTTATCTTATTGAAACATATAAGATTATTAAGGGTTTGGACACGCTAGAGGCAGGAAACATGTCCCCGATATTGGGGGAGTCCAGAACCAGGGGCCACAGTTTAAGAATAAGGGGTAAGCCATTTAGAACAGAGAGACTTTTCTCACAGAGAGTGGTGAGTCTGTGGAATTCTCTGCCTCAGAGGGCGGTGGAGGCCGGTTCTCTGGATACTTTCAAGAGAGAACTAGATAGGGCTTTTAAAGATAGCGGAGTCAGGGGATATGGGGTGAAGGCAGGAACGGGGTACTGATTGAGGATGATCAGCTATGATCACATTGAATGGCAGTGCTGGCTCGAAGGGGCCGAATGGCCTATTCCTGCACCTATTGTCTATTGTCTAAATGTTGTTATAGTATCTGCATCAACTACCTCCTCTGGCAGCTCGTTCCACAAACCCAGTGAAAAAGTTGCCCCTCAGGTTCCCATTAAATCTTTCCCCCTCTCACCTCGATACCTGAGTCCTCTGGTTCTTGATTCCCCAGCTCTGGGCAAGAGACTGTGTGCAGCCTATGTCAAGCAAGTTGAGTTTATTGTCACCTGCACAGGTACGGAGAGATACAGGTACAATAAAAGTCTCACTTACTCCAGCAGCACAGACACATACACTCAGGCGGCTTGGTTTGGCAACCAGAGAGCAGTCAATAGACAATAGGCAATAGGTGCAGGAGTAGGACATTCAGCCCTTCGAGCCAGCATCGCCATTCAATGTGATCATCCCCAATCAGTACCCCGTTGCTGCCTTCTCCCCATATCCTCTGACTCCACTATCTTTAAGAGCCCTATCTAGCCCTCTCTTGAATTGCACAGACTCACAACTCTCTGTGAGAAAAAAGTGTTTCCTCATCTCCGTTCTAAATGGCTCACCCCTTATTCTGAAACTGTGGCCCCTGGTTCTGGACTCCCCCAACATCGGGAACATGTTTCCTGCCTCTAGCGTGTCTAAACCCTTAATAATCTTATATATAACCATATAATAAACCATATAACCATATAACAATTACAGCACGGAAACAGGCCATCTCGACCCTTCTAGTCCGTGCCGAACACGTATTCTTCCCTAGTCCCATATACCTGCACTCAGACCATAACCCTCCATTCCTTTCCCGTCCATATAACTATCCAATTTATTTTTAAATGATAAAAACGAACCTGCCTCCACCACCTTCACTGGAAGCTCATTCCACACCGCTCCCACTCTCTGAGTAAAGAAGTTCCCCCTCATGTTACCCCTAAACTTCTGTCCCTTAATTCTCAAGTCATGTCCTCTTGTTTGAATCTTCCCTACTCTCAGTGGGAAAAGCTTGTCCACGTCAACTCTGTCTATCCCTCTCATTATTTTAAAGACCTCTATCAAGTCCCCCCTTAACCTTCTGCGCTCCAAAGAATAAAGCCTTAACTTGTTCAACCTTTCTCTGTAACTTAGTTGCTGAAACCCAGGCAACATTCTAGTAAATCTCCTCTGTACTCTCTCTATTTTGTTGACATCCTTCCTATAACTAGGCGACCAAAATTGTACACCATATTCCAGAATTGGCCTCACCAATGCCTTGTACAATTTTAACATTGCATCCCAACTTCTATACTCAATGCTCTGATTTATAAAGGCCAGCACACCAAAAGCTTTCTTTACCACCCTATCTACATGAGGTTCCACTTTCAGGGAACTGTGCACAGTTTATTCCCAGATCCCTCTGTTCACCTGCATTCTTCAATTCCCTACCATTTACCATTATATGTTTGAACTACTATCCTGAACTACTATCTATCTCATTGGTGACTCTCGGACTATCTTTGATCGGAATTTGCTGACTTTACCTTGCACTAAATGTTATTCCCTTCTCGTGTATCTATACACTGTAAATGGCTCGAATGTAATCATGTTTCGTCGTTGGCACATGTGACAATAGACTAAACTAAACTGAACTTTTTTAACTTATGCAGCAAGGAAACACGAAACCGCGTGCGGCAGCTCGCTCCGTACACCCACCACCCTTTGTGAGAAAAAGTTACCCCTCAGATTCCTATTAGCAATAGAGTTGCTGCCTTACAGTGCTCGCAGCGCCGGAGACCCGGGTTCGATCCCGACTACGGGTGCTGTCTGTACGGAGTTTGCTCGTTCTCCCCGTGACCCGCGTGGGTTTTCTCCGAGATCTTCGGTTTCTTCCCACACTCCAAAGACGTGCGGGTTTGTAGGTTACTTGGCTTGGTGTAAGTAAATTGTCCCTAGTGTGTGTAGGATAGTGTTAGTGTGCGGGGATCGCTGGTCGGCGCGGACTCGGTGGGCACCACGCTGTGTCTCTAATCGAAACAAAATCACCTTAAACCTATGTCATCTTGTCCTCGATTCCCCAACAGTCGATTCCCCTATGCTCTGCACTATATCCTCTATGGTCTCTGCTGTATGCTCTATGCTATATGCTATAATGCTCTACTCTCTATGCTGCTTGCTCTACACATTATGTTGTATGCTGTATGCTCTAGTTCTGCACTCTAGTTCTATGTTCCACTCTACACTCTACAATCCACACTCTAAGCTCTACACTCTACACCAAAGAACCTCTAGCGGAGCAAGATAGACCACACCTGCTAAATGCAATGGGCTGATGTGTAGTACGCAACGGAGTGGAACGTGGGCCTTTTTTTCATCCATTTCAGTAACCGGACCCGACCCGACTCGCACTGTAATCAACGTTGCGGGGGAACAGTTTGTGTTAATAAATTATAATTCTGAAAATGAGGAGAAGATTTTTCCCAAATAACTTTTATTTTTACGAGGATGTTTCCGTAACCGGCTTCCGTCACCGCACTAGTTATCGTTGCTCCGCTACGGGATCTTTGGTGCGGAGACGGAAGCCGGTTACGGAAATGGGGCCGAAAATTACCCATGAATCTGCCCCGGACCGTACTACGTCTTTTTCATCGAGTGATCTATCTAGCTCACTGTAGGATCTTTGCTCTCCACTCTACACTCTACACTCTCCACTCTCCACTCTACACTCTACACTCTCCACTCTCCACTCTCCACTCTCCACTCTCCACTCTACGTTCTCCACTAGTTCCAGCATTGACCATGTGCTTCTCTCTCCCACTCTTACAGCACAATGTTGTGCCGCACTATTTGTCACCCTCCTCTTCACTCGCCTCTGGTTCGTATCAGTGCTCTATGCCACATGGTGGTTCTGGGACCGACGCACGCCCTGCCGGGGAGGCCGCAGCTCCCGCTACGTCCGCAGCCTGAGATTGTGGACCTACTTTCGGGACTACTTTCCCATCCACGTGAGTATCAGTGGGCGCTCGCGGTGGAGTTGCTGCCTCTGAGCCCTTGCAGCGCCAGAGACCAAGGTTCGATCCCCACTACGGGCGCTGTCTGTACGGAGTTTGTACGTTCCCCCCATGACCTGCGTGGGTTTTCTCCGGGCGCTCCGGTTTCCTCCCACACTCTAAAAACATACAGGTTTGTAGGTTAATTGGCTTTGGTAAAATTGTAAAATTGACCCTAGTGTGTGCAGGATAGCATTAGTATTGTCAGTGCGAACCCGATGGGCCGAATGGCCTGTTTCCCAGCTGTATCTCTAAAGTAAGGTAAGCTAAATATCTATCTAGAATGTTTGGGGTGAGGGGGTGGAGGGAACAAGGAATACTAATCCAACCCTTAGTCATAGTCATACAACAGAGAAACAGGTCCTTCGGCCCATCTTGCCCATGCCGACCAACATGCCCCGTCTACACGAGTCCCATCGGCCTGCATTTGGTCCATATTCCTCCGTCATCTCGTGTAGACACAAAATGGCCCAGTAACTAAACGAGTCGGGCTGCATCTCTGGAGAAAAAGAATAGGTGACGTTTCCTATCGAGACCCTTCTTCATCTGCATCCTACACGCACTTGGGACAGTTTCAGGTAGTCCCTGCTTTCTCCCTCCTTCCCCTCCCCTTCCCAGCTCTCCCACAGCCAACTGTTTCCGCCTCTTCCTTTCATCTTCCAGCATCTGCAGTTCTTTCTTAAACGGGACAAGTTTAGGCTCGATGGTCAGCCTGGACTCAGTGGGCCGAAGGTCATGTTGGGATTGTGTAGATGGGGCATGTTTTGGGTCTGAAGAAGGGACTCAACCCGAAACGTCACCTATTTCTTCCAACCAGAGATGCTGCCTGACCCGCAGAATTACTCCAGCATTTTGTGTCCATCTTCGGCATAAACCAGCATCTGCAGTTCCTTCCTACACACTCCTCCACCATATGCGTGATTGGGGACTATCTTCATCCTGTGTTCCCTTTATCCTGTGTCTGCACACTGAGGTCGGCTCGATTGTAATCATGTATAGTTTTGCTGCTGACTGCTTAGCATGCAACAACAGATATTTTCACTGTACCTCAGTACACGTGACAATAAACTAAACTAAACTAAACTTAAGTTTCCCAAGTGCACGTCATGGGTTTGTAATACAGGTGGTTTACTGTCTGCAGAGAGACAATAGACAACAGGTGCAGGAGCAGGCCATTCGGCCCTTCGAGCCAGCACCGCCATTCAATGTGATCATGGCTGATCATCCCCAATCAGTACCCCATTCCTGCCTTCTCCCCATATCCCCTGACTCCACTATCTTTAAGCTATCCGCTATCTAGCTCTCTCTTGAAAGTATCCAGAGAATTGGCCTCCACCGCCCTCTGAGGCAGAGAATTCCACACTCACAACTCTGTGAGAAAAATTGTTTCCTCATCTCTGTTCTAAATGGCCTTACCCCTTATTCTTAAACTGTGACCCCTGGTTCTGGACTCCCCTAACATCGGGAACATGTTTCCTGCCTCTAGTGTGTCCAAACCCTTAATAATCTTATATGTTTCAATACGATACCCTCTCATCCTTCCAAACTCCAGTGTGTACAAGCCCAGCCGCTCCATTCTTTCAGCATCCCGGGAATTAACCTGGTGAACCTACGCTGCACTCCCTCAATAGCAAGAATGTCATTCCTCAAATTAGGGGACCAAAACTGCACACATTACTCCAGGTGTGGTCTCCCTAGGCACAAAAAGCTGCAGTAACTCAGTGGGTCAGGCAGCTTCTCTAGAGAAACGGAATCGGTGGCATTTTAGGTCGAGAACCTTCTACAGACTGAGAGTCGGCAGAAAGGGAAACGAGAGGTATGAAAAGGTGCAGAAGAAATCAGAACCGGCAGTGATGGAGCCAAGGACGGTGGAGCCCACAATGGTCCATTGTTGGCTGGGGAAGAGGTGATAAGGAAGGGATATATAGATGCGAACAGTGGAACTGGCAGGGCAACCAAGGTGGGGGAGGGGCGGAGAGAGAGGGAAATCAAGGATTACTTGAAATGAGAGAAATCAATATTCATACTGCCGGATTATAGGCTGTCCAAGCGAAATATGAGGTGCTTTAGTTTAGTTTATCTTAGAGACATAACGTGCGGAATCAGAGCCTTCGACCCATCGAGTCCGCGAGAGGCGATCACCCCGTACACTAGCATCATCCCACACACTAGGGACATTTCACAATTTAACTGAAGCCAATTATCCTACGAACCTGGACGTCTTTGAAGTGTGGAAGGAAACTGAAGCACCCGGGGAAAACCCACTCGGTCACGTAGAGTAGAGCATGGAACTAGAGTGCAGATGTACAAACTCCATACAGACAGCACCCGTAGTCAGGATCACGGATGACCACCAGGGGGCAGCGGACGATTGGCAGCCCCGCCAACAGGGTTTCGGCCCGAAACGTTGCCTATTTCCTTCGCTCCATAGATGCTGCTGCACCCGCTGAGTTTCTCCAGCTTTTTTGTGTAACCTTCGATTCTCCAGTTCCTTCTTAAACCCCGCCAACAGTCTGTTTGTTTATCGTCTTTTAAAAATTTTTTTAGTGCATTTTATTAGTTTGTGTAAATGTTCTCCGGTTTGTTTTTTGTAGGGGGGAGGTGCGGAGGGAGGTAGGGGAGGGGGAAACGTTTTTTCCAGTTTATTTCCGGATCGCATTCTCCGGTCGTTCTGCGGCCTACCATTGATGGAGGCCTCCTCAGACTGACCTTGGGCCCCACCGCGGGGTGCGGACTTAATATCAGAAACAATCCCTTGCCTGGGATCGCTCCACCTGCAGACTTACCATCAAGCGCTCCCAGTCTCGGGAGAGGCTAGTCGGGAGCTCCAACGATGCAGAGGCTCAACCAGCTCCGACGCGAGGTCTGATCGCCCCGATGCGGAGGACCCAAACGCTGGTGGCTACAGGAGTCAAGATCGTCCCGTCGAGGCCCCCGATCGCGGGAGAACAAAGAAGGGAAGAGATTGAACTTTTTTTCGCCTTCCACCACAGTGAGGAATGTGGAGGAGTCATTGTGGTGGATGTTTATGTTAAAATGTGTTTTGTGTGTTCTGTTGCTTTTTATTTGTATGGCTGACTTGGCAAATGAAATTCCTCGTTTGTTGCAAAACATACTTGGCTAATAAAGTATTGTTGCGATTGTAATTTCTCTGGCGCTGTGTGAGGCAGCACCTCTACCGCTGCGCCACCGTGCAAATCCAATCTGACCCTCCTCAAATTTGTGCTGGGCCTCACTCTGACAGTGGACGAGGCCCTCCCTGGACAGAGAGGTCACTGTGGGAATGGGAGGGTTAACGAGTTAACACGTTTGGCGACTGGGATTATCGTGTAGGCCAATGCGGTCTCCAGCTTAGCCAGAGCTCTGAATGTTTCTACACAACGTACTGTACTTATGTTGGGGGAAGCATGTGCTCAATCTCTGAGGGTCACTAACAAGGGTCAAGGATTGAAAACAACGTTGGCCAATGTTGGGGAAGTCCAAGTCAAGGGGTCACAGTTTAAGGATAAAGGGGAAATCCTTTTCAATTCAATTCAATTCAATTCAAAGCACTTTGTTCGTCCCCGAGGGGCAATTTAAAAAGGCGCATTACAGTAGCTTTTTAAAAAGGGACACAATCAACAAACATAAGCAGCACGCAGGACCGAGATGAGGAAAACATTTTTCACACAGGGAGTGGTAAATCTCTGGAACTCTCTGCCACAGAAGGTAGTTGAGGCCACAGTGCATTGGCTATATTTAAGAGGAAGTTACATGTGGCCCTTGTGGCAAAAGGGATCAGGGGTATGGAGAGAAGGCAGGTACAGGATACTGAGTTGGATAATTAGCCATGATCATATTGAATGGCGGTGCTGGCTCGAAGGGCCGAATGGCCTACTACTGCACCTATTGTCTATTGTCTATGTTTCTATGGCTCAGGCCCTCCAGTCCTGGTGACATCCTTGTCTATCTCTTTCTCTGTACTCTTTCCAGCTGAACAGTATTCCTAACATGAGGGTGGCACGGTGGCACAGCGCTAGAGTTGCCGCCTCACACCGCCAGGGACCCCACCCCCCTCCAGTTTGATTCTGACAACGGGTGCTTGCCCAGACGGAGTTTGCACGTTCTCCCCGTGACCCACGTGGCTTTTCTCCGAGATCTTCGGTTTCCTCCCACACTCCATAGACGTGCGGGTTTGTAGGTTAATCGGCTTGGTGTAAACTGTAAAATGATCCCTAGTGTGTGTGTAGGATAGTGTTAGTGTGCGGGGATCGCTGGTCGCTGTGGAAGCGGTGGGCCGAAGGGACAGTTTCCGCTCTGTATCTCTAAACTAAACTAAGCATTTCCTTCCTATTGAAGGGTGACAAAAAAACTGAACCCAATGCTGCAACTTTGCTAGGGTACATTAAAGGCCAATAGGGCAATCAGAGCTAATCAAAGCTGCTATTCACTACAAGCCATTATATGACGTAAGTGCATTATATTTGCATAATTTTATTAGTCTTGGGCATAACGTTATGCAGCTCCAATTCCTCTTCAGTTTAGGTTCATTTGGAGATACAGCACGGAAAGAGACCCTTCGGCCCACTGAGTCCGTGCCGACCAGCGACCCCGCACTTAACGGGTTGGACAGGCTAGATGCAGGAAGATTGTTCCCGATGTTAGGGAAGTCCAGGACAAGGGGTCACAGCTTAAGGATAAGGGGGAAATCCTTTAAAACCGAGATGAGAAAAACTTTTTTCACACAGAGAGTGGTGAATCTCTGGAACTCTCTGCCACAGAGGGTAGTCGAAGCCACAGTTCATTGGCTATATTTAAGAGGGAGTTAGATGTGGCCCTTCTGGCGACGGGGATCAGGGGGTATGGAGACAGGGCAGGTACGGGATACTGAGTTGGATGATCAGCCATGATCATATTGAATGGCGGTGCAGGCTCGAAGGGCCGAATGGCCTACTCCTGCACCTAATTTCTATGTTTCTATGTTTCTATGTTTCTATTAACACTATCCTACACACACCAGGGACAATTTTTTAACATTTACACCAAGCCCAATTGACTTACAAAGCTGTATGTCTTTGGAGTGTGGGATGTTTTCTCAACTTGACATTCATTTTGGACAAGGTAGACAAAAATGCTGGAGAAACTCAGCGGGTGAGGCAGCATAGAAACATCGAAACATAGACAATAGGTGCAGGAGTAGGCCATTCGGTCCTTCGAGCCTGCACCGCCAATTCAATGTGATCATGGCTGATCATCCAACTCAGTATCCTGTACCTGCCTTCTCTCCATACCCCCTGATCCCCTTAGCCACAAGGGCCACATCTGACTCCCTCTTAAATATAGCCAATGAACTGGCCTCAACTACCTTCTGTGGCAGAGAATTTCACAGATTCACCACTCTCTGTGTGAAAAATGCTTTTCTCATCTCGGTCCTAAAAGACTTCCCCCTTATCTATGCATCTATGGAGAGAAGGAATAGGTGACGTTTCGGGTCGAGACCCTTCTTCAGACTGATGTGGGGGTGGTGGGGGGCGGGAAGAAGAAAGGAAGAGGCGGAGACAGTGGGCTGTGGGGGAGCTGGGAAGGGGAGGGGAAGGAGGGAGAAAGCAGGGACTACCTGAAATTGGAGAAGTCAATGTTCATACCGCTGGGGTGTAAACTGCCCAAGCGAAATATGAGGTGCTGCTCCTCCAATTTGCGGTGGGACTCAAGAATACTTGCCATGGAGGAGGCCCAGGACAGAAAGGTCGGATTGGGAATGGGAGGGGGAGTTGAAGTGCTGAGCCACCGGGAGATCAGGTTGGTTAATGCGAACTGTGCGAAGGTTTCCCCACTCTCTCCGTCCCTCCCCCACCCTAGTTCTCTGACCAGTTTCACCGTCCATTCTACATGAATGAACCGTTCTACATTTCCTAAGCATTGTCTGCATTGATCTGTCATTTTCACACCTTACTCTTCCATATCTCTAGGTCTCCCTCTCCCCTGAGTCTGAAGAAGGGTCTCGACCCAAAACGTCACCAATTCCTTCTCTCCGGAGATGCTGCCTGTCCCGCTGAGCTTTTTGTGTCTATCGTCTATAATGATTGACTATATTGAGATGGTCTTCGAGTCATAGAATCGCAGCTCAGAAACAGGCCCTTCGGCCCATCACATGCATGATGTCCCTTTCCGCTCATCTACACAAATTCTATATGATTGCATTAGGTCCGTATCCTTCTATGCCTTGTCTATTTACAAAGTGATGGAAGAACCTAGTGGGTCGGGCAGCATCTGCGGAGGGGAATGGACAGAGTCGGGACCCTTCTTCAGTGTCTGCTTCAAGCTTGAAAACACGCAGAGTTCCAGACTCAGGAACAGCTTATTCCCTTCTGTTATAGACAATAGACAATAGGTGCAGGAGCAGGCCATTCGGCCCTTCGAGCCAGCACTGCCATTCAATGTGATCGTGGCTGATCATCCCTAATCACTACCCATATCCCCTGACTCCGCTATCTTCAAGAGCCCTATCTAGCTCTCTCTTGAAATTATCCAGAGAACCGGCCTCCACCACCCTCTGAGGCAGAGAATTCCACAGACTCACAGCTCTCTGTGTGAAAAAGTGTTTCCTCGTCTCCATTCTAAATGGCTCACCCCTTATTCTTAAACTGTGTCCCCTGGTTCTGGACTCCCCCAACATCGGGAACATGTTTCCTACCTCTAGCGTGTCCCAAACCCTTAATAATCTTATATGTTTCACTAAGATCGCCCTCTCATCCTTCTAAACTCCAGAGTATACAAGCCCAGCCGCTCCATTCTCTCAGCATTTGACAGTCCCGCCATCCTGGGAATTAACCTGGTGAACCTACGCTGCACTCCCTCAATAGCAAGAATGTCCTTCCTCAAATTAGGGGACCAAAACTGCACACAATTCTCCAGGTGTGATCAGGCTTCTGAACGGTCCATCCATTAGCTAGGGTACTGTCCGATTCACCTCTACCCCATTGCGGACATTGAACTTTGTCTGTGGAACTGATGCGCTACAATGCTGAGAACTATATTCTGCACTCTGTATCTTCCCCTTTGCTCCACCTATTGGACTCGAGTTTGACTTGATGGCATTAATGTGTAGTATTATCTGATCTGAATGGGTGACATTCTCTACACAGCTTTTCACTGTACCTCGCCACAGGTAGGTGTGTGTTGGATAGTGCTGGTGTACAGGGGGGGGGGAGATCGCTAGTCGTTGCGGATCGCTGGACTGAGGGGCCTGTTTCCACGCTGTATCTCTAAACTAAACTACAAACATCGTGCCGAGAAAGGATTGTTGGTAATATTAACCCCAAGGACTTGAATCTCCCAACCATTTTTGCTTCGGTACAATTGATACTGATTGGGGACGGAACTCCAGCATGTTTGATGAATCAGATAGCTAGCTCCTTCATCTTGGTGATATTGAGGGAGAAGTCTTTCTCATGAATGTTCCCACACGCGGAATTATGAATGGGAAGATTGTGCTGTTTTTTCTCCGCCAATTTGCTACAGTCTTCATGCATTTCGGCCCAGTAATTGGCCCTAGGTTTCATTCTGAGAAAAAACATCAACAAAACTCCGCAAAAAAGGATATACCAACTGTGTTTTTATGAAAATTATTTTTTTTTTTATTATTGCACCTCTTTCAGCATTTGAATGTTCGAACATGTTTTTTCGCCTTATGTTTTAGTATAAGCTTTTTTCCCCATTATTAGCCCATAATTAAATAATTTGGGTTACCTTCCTTAACATGGTTGTAAAGATTTCAAATCTTGGCGGGCATTGGGGTTTTTCTTGGGGGGGGGGGGGGGTGGGGGGGAGTTTCAGTGGGGGGGAGTTCAGTAGTAGGAAGGAACTGCAGATGCTGGTTTTAACCGAAGATAGACACAAAATGCTGGAGTAACTCAGCAGGACATCCATTCCTTCTCTCCAGAGATGCTGTGTGGTTCCCGGAGGTTTTTGTCAGTCTCCCTGCCTGCTTCCACTACCTGCAACCTCCGGCAACCAGCTGCAACCTCCGGCAACCAGCTGCAACCTCCGGCAACCAGCTGCAACCTCCGGGTTAGCAGGTGGGACAGGGGCATTACTCCAGCATTTTGTGTCTATCTTTAGTTTAGTTTAGTTTAGTTTGGTTTAGAGGTACATCGCTGAAAGGGGCCCTTCGGCCCTTCGGAGTCCGCGCCGACCAGCGATCCCCGCACATTTACAGCATCCCACTCATCATCACCGGCGGGCACTCGAAACGAGTATGACTGTCCTCTCATGGAGGACGCCTGTGCGTGACTTTGTCTAACGTGGGGAGACTGGTGCACAGACAGCCACCCCACGGTCCTTGACAGATCTGGGTCAGGATCCAGTGACATGGAGTCCAAGACGACCGGAGACCCTTTGCTGCTGCAGCCTTCATCCACCTTCCCAGCCGTTGTGACGCTCCACTAAGGTCAGCCATCGTCCTCCGCCTGTTCCACCGTTGAGGTCTTGGTTGGATTGGCTCTTTGTCAGAGACCTCCCCCTCGACCTTACCGCCATGGGTGGCCCTACCAGGAGCGTAGCTCCAGACGGCATCGCTCTCAGGATCTCAGGTCCACACGAGCTTCTCCACCACGACAAGGTGACAATGCCACCAGGGACAATTTTTACATTTCCCAAGCCAATTAACCTGCAAACCTGCACGTCTTTGGAGTGTGGGAGGAAACCGAAGATCTCGGAGAAAACCCACGCAGGTCCATGGGGAGGACGTACAAACTCCGCACAGACAGCACCCGTAGTCGGGATCGAACCCGGGTCTCTGGCACTGCAGAGCTCAAGGGCAGCCAATCTACCATGATTAGTGGTGCAGAGAAAGTGCAAGGCACCCAACGAGGTAGGTGGGAAGATCAGGGCTGCATCATAGCTTACGGGCCGACATTCAGTAGTCTGTGAATCACAGAGTATGTGCTTAAGCTTTTGTATCTTAGGTCCCATGGACAAAGAGGGAATGACCAGGTTGAAACAGGTCCCTGAATGTTTTTTGAAAGGAAGAACTGCAGATGCTCGAAAAATCGAAGGTAGACAAAAATGCTGGAGAAACTCAGCAGGTGAGGCAGCATCTATGCTGCCTCACCTGCTGAGTTTCTCCAGCATTTTTGTCTCCCTGGTTTTTTTTTTAACGCTTTCCCAAAATAGCGTAGTGTGGATGGAGTTAATTTTCGTTTAGTTTAGAGATGCAGCGCGGAAACAGGCCCTTCGGCCCACCGAGTCCGCACCGACCAGCGATTCCCGCACACTAACACTATCCTACACACACAATATACATTTACACCAAGGCAATTAACCTATAAAGCTGTTTCTTTGGAGTGTGGGAGGGAACCGAAGATCTCGGAGAAAAAACCCGCGTGGGTCACGGGGAGAACGTGCAAACTCCGTACAGACAGCACCCGTAGTCGGGATCGAACCTAAGTCTCTGACGCTGTAAGGCAGCAACTCCACCTCTGCCCCACCGTGCCGCCCTGTGCTATAGATACAAAGAAACATAGAAAATAGGTGCAGGAGTAGGCCATTCGGCCCTTCGAGCCAGCACTGCCATTCAATATGATCATGAATGAATGAATGAATGAATGCATGAATGAATGAATGAATGAATGAATGAATGAATGAATGAATGAATGAATGAATGAATGAATGAATGAATGAATGAATGCATGAATGAATGAATGAATGAATGAATGAATGAATGAATGAATATGAATGAATGGATGGATGAATGAATGAATGAGTGAATGAATGAATGAATACGTTTATTTGGCCAAGTATTCACATACAAGGAATTTGCCTTGGTGCTCCGCCCGCAAGTGACAACATAACATACAGTGACAGTTAGGAATGACACATAAAACATTAAACATTAATCATCTGATCATGGCTGATCTCCCCATACCCCTTGATTCTGTTAGTCCAAAGAGCAACATCTAAAAGCCCTGTCCCATGGTGCGAGTTCATTCCAAGAGCTTTCCCGAGTTTTAAAAAAATCAAACTCGTGGTGAGCACGGAGAATGAACATAGCGGGTACGTCAGAGCTGGGACGTCTCGGCTCGTAACGCTAACAGCAGGAACTCGGGAAGACTCGCTAACGGCAGGTAAGCTCGGGAAGACGTGAAGATTTTTCAACATGTTGAAAAATGTCCACGAGAGCCCCGAATACCGACGAGTGGCCATTACCGTAAATCTCCGAGTTCGAATCAGGGCAAACTCGGGAGAGCTCTTGGAATAAACTCGTACCGTGGGACAGGGGTTTAACTCTCTCTTGAAAACATCCAGTGAACTGGTCTCCACTGCCTTCTGTGGCAGCTTTATGTTCCAAATGGGGGTCAGTTAACCTACCGATCCGCACGTCTTTGGGGTGTGGGAGGAAGCCGGAGCAGCCGGGGGAAACACACCCGTTCACAGGGAGGACGTGCAAACTCCACATAGGCAGTGCCCAAGGTTAGGATGATGAAGGTAAAGATGGCGATCCCCGACTCTTTTGCGTGCTAGCCACATAAGCAGATCTATAAACACATCTTACAGTCGCTCCACACACTTAAATCTCTACTCCTGCAGTAACATTTCATACTTTAAACTCGGATCTTCTTCAACTACACTCAGCTTCCCAGCTGTTATCAGGCAACTGAACCATCCTAGCACAGCCAGAGTGCAGTCCTGAACTACTATCCACCTCACCGCTGACCCTCGGACTATCTGTAGGTCGACAGAAATGCTGGAGGAACTCAGCGGGTGAGGCAGCGTCTATGGAGCGAAGGAATAGGCGACGTTTCGGGTCGAGACCCTTCTTCAGACTGATGTGGGGGTGGGGAAGAAGAAAGGAAGAGGCGGAGACAGTGGGCTGTGGGGGGAGCTGGGAAGGGGAGGGGAAGGAGGGAGAAAGCAGGGACTACCTGAAATTGGAGAAGTCAATGTTCATACCACTACCCAAGCAAAAATATGAGGTGCTGCTCCTCCAATTTGCGGTGGGACTCACTCTGGCCATGGAGGAGGCCCAGGACAGAAAGGTTGGATTGGGAATGGGAGGGGGAGTTGAAGTGCTGAGCCACCGGGAGATCAGGTTGGTTAATGCGAACTGTTGGGCGAGGCGATCGCCAAGCCTGCGCTTGGTCTCACCGATGTAGATCGGACTTTGCTGGCTTTACCTTGCACTAAACGTTATTCCCTTATCATGTGTCCATACACTGCGAATGGCTGCGAATAGAACTAACTAACTAACTAAACGCGGTCCTCTGGAGCCAGGAAGAAGCAAGATTCCCAGTTACAAAACCTCTCCTGGTGCAATGCAATAGATCTGTTAAAGTTTAATTTGTGGTCTTTGACATATCACGTGAAGTTCAAGGTCACAACTTTACTTGTCAAAACATTTCCTGATGTCAAACATTGGAATTGGTTACGGATTCCATCCGGATGGTAAAAATCGATTCTAGATATGACACGCTCTGATGAGAAAACATAGAAAAGAATAAATGAAAGAAGGTACAGCAAAGAACCTCAAAGACCCCGGTTCGATCCTGACTTCGGCCGCTGTCTGTGCGGAGTTTGCACGTTCTCCCTGTGACCACACGGGTTTCCTCCGGGTGCTCCGGTTTCCTCGCACATTGCAAATACCTGCGGGTTTGGAGGTTAATTGGCCCTCCGCAGTGTGTATGGAGTGGATGGGAAAATGGGATAACACAGAACTAGTGTGAATGGGTGAACGCTGGTCGGCATGGACTCGATGGGCCGAAGGGTGCGTTTTCATACCATATCTAGAGGCTAAATAAACTAAACCAAACTTCCTTGCATGATCTTATACACATTATCGAGTCACAGTTACAGAGAAAGTGCAGATTTTTTTTAAAAGTGCAATGGCTGAAATGCAGTAGATTGGGAGATATAACCATATAACCATATAACCATATAACAATTACAGCACGGAAACAGGCCATCTCGGCCCTTCTAGTCCGTGCCGAACACTTTTTCTCCCCTAGTCCCATCTACCTGCACTCAGACCATAACCCTCCATTCCTTTCCCGTCCATATACCTATCCTATTTATTTTTAAATGATAAAACCAAATCTGCCTCCACCACTTTCACTGGAAGCTCATTCCACACAGTTACCACTCTCTGAGTAAAGTTCCCCCTCATGTTACCCCTTAATTCTCAAGTCATGTCCTCTTGTTTGAATCTTCCCTACTCTAAATGGAAAAAGCTTATCCACGTCAACTCTGTCTATCCCTCTCATCATTTTAAAGACCTCTATCAAGTCCCCCCTTAACCTTCTGCGCTCCAAAGAATAAAGATCGGGACTATATCGTTAGCGTTTGAGAGGTCCATCCATGGGTCTGATAACAGCAGGGAAGAAGCTGTTCCTGAGTTTGTTGGTGTCTGCTTTCAAGTTAATGTACCTTCTGCCGGATGGGAGTGGATGTGAAACTAGTGTGAATGGGTGATCCATAGTCAGCGACGACTCAGTGGGCCGAAGGGCCTGTTTCAACTCTGTATCTTTCAATTCAATTCAAACCTGTTCAAGGGGCGAATTCGGGATGGACAATAAATCTTGGCCTTGAAAACATCCCCTTGAAAACATGACGCGCTAACGCTGAAATGTTTACATATTCCGATAGAGATTTATGCCATGATGTCAAAAATCGCCTCATCTGAAAATTTGATGCATTATTTCCCGAGTTATTTATGAAAATGTTCAAAATACTGTTTAAAAACTTGGAAAAAACAACTCTTTCGCTTATTCCCTGTGCTTAGACCTGCCTGCAACATTGTTGCTATCCAAGTACACTGAGTCCTGCCAGCTAGCAAGTGCAAATGCATTTTTTGTAAAGTTTAAAAATGAGGGAGGGTACATAAGGCGAAATGAGCCAGACCCTGCGCAGTTGGGGGCTATGGGTGAGTGGTGGAATAAGGGGAACGGCTTGCGTTGGGGGATCAGGACTCCCGTGTGATACGACTCTATGACTCTTTGGAGACCTCTTATGGCTATAGGTGACCTCTCATGACCATACAGCCTATATGTTCGTGAGAGGTCTCCAAAGAGTCGTAGTGTCTTTCTGGTCGCCGCTGAATTTTCAACATGTTGAAAACTTCGGTGACCTTGACGTGTGTCGGCAGTCGCCTGTAAAGGTCGCATAAGTGGGACAGGCCCTTTAGGCTATATAACTCATATGTCATATAACTTTAGTTTAGTTTAGTTTGGAGATACAGCGCGGAAACAGGCCCTTCGGCCCACTGGGTCCGTGCCGACCAGCGATCCCCGCACGTTAACACTATCCTACACCCGCTAGGGACAAATTTTTTAAAACATTTATCAAGCCAATTAACCTACAAACCTGTACGTCTTTGGAGTGTGGAAGGAAACCCGGAGATCTCGGAGAAAACCCACGCAGGTCACAGGGAGAATGTGCAAACTCCGTACTGACAGCACCCGCAGTCGGGATCGAACCCGGGTCTCCAGCGCTGCATTCGCTGTAAGGCAGCAACTCTACCGCTGTGCCACCGTGACCGCAGATCCCTGGCACTGTGGTCCTAGACTCTATGACGTTAGTCTGTAAGACCCCGTGACGATGACGTTGACTCTATGACTCTAGTCTCGATGATTTGATTCGACGGCTGTGTCCCACTTACACGACTTACACTGCCGGCACCCGTCATAGGTTGTTGCAGGTCGCCGAAAATGTTCAACATGTTTGAAAATCCAGCGGCTTCCAGAACAAGGTACGACTCTTTGGGCGACTACTCACGAGCATAGACTTCACCCCGCGACATGTCTCCAGGGTGTCACCTGTACGGTCGTGAGTCGTCTCCTCAGCCGCCCAAAGAGTAATAGCGTCTTTCTGGTCGCCGCTGGATTTTCAACAAGTTGAAATTTTTCGCCGACCTGCACCGACCTATGACGGGTGACGGCAGTCGCCGACGATGTCGCGTATGTGGGACAGGCCCATAACTCGATGACCCGAGCACCTGAACTGCAGATTGTAGACTGTAGACTCTTGACTCTTGGCTCTTGAATCCCCCTCTTGCAGCTTGTCAAGACAGCAGACCTGGATCCAAAGAAGAACTACATCTTTGGCTTCCACCCACACGGAGTGCTGGTGGCGGGAGCCTTTAGCAATTTCTGCACGGAGATGACGGGCTTTCAGACCAAGTTCCCTGGGCTGAAGCCCCACATGCTGATGCTCCCTCTGTGGTTCAGGATCCCCTTCTTCAGAGACTACATCATGAGCAGCGGTGAGTCAACGTCAGGCTTGCTTTATGAAAGTAAGCATGCAGGTACAGCAGGCAAGTGAAGAAAGCGAATGGCATGTTGGCCTTTATTACAAGAGGAATCGAATATAGGAGCAAAGAGGTCCTTCTGCAGTTGTACAGGGCCCTAGTGAGACCACACCTGGAGCATTGTGTGCAGTTCTGGTCCCCTAATTTGAGGAAGGACATTCTTGTTATTGAGGGAGTGCAGCGTAGGTTTACAAGGTTAATTCCCAGGATGGCGGGACTGTCATATGCTGAGAGAATGGAGCAGCTGGGCTTGTACACTAAGTTTAGAAGGATGAGAGGGCATCTCATTGAAACATATAAGATTGTTAAGGGCTTGGACACGCTAGAGGCAGGAAACATGTTCCCAATGTTGGGGGAGTCCAGAACCAGGGGCCACACAGTTTAAGAATAAGGAGTAAGCCTTTTAGAACGGAGACGAGGAAACACTTTTTCTCACAGAGAGTGGTGAGTGTGGAATTCTCTGCCGCAGAGGGCGGTGGAGGCCGGTTCTCTGGATACTTTCAAGAGAGAGCTAGATAGGGCTCTTAAAGATAGCGGAGTCAGGGGATATGGGAAGAAGGCAGGAATGGGGTACTGATTGGGGATGATCAGCCATGATCACAGTGAATGGCGGTGCTGGCTCGAAGGGTCGAATGGCCTACTCCTGCACCTATTGTCTATTGTCTATTGTCTGCTCAGGTAGCCTGCAGTCACCCCGCATCGTCAGTTGTTGGTTTAGTTCAGTTTAGTTTAGAGACACAGAGAGGAAGAACAGGCCCTTCAGCAAAGCGAGTCCGCACTGACCAGTGATCCCCGCACACTAACACTATCCTGCACACGACAATTTACACACACACCGAGCCAATTAGCCTACAAACCTGTACGTCTCTGAAGTGTGGGAGGAAACCGGAGCACCCGGAGAAAACCCACGCGGGTCACGGGGAGAGAACATACGAACTCCGTACAGACAGCACCCGCAGTCAGGATCGAACCCGGGTCTCTGGCGCTGTGAGGCAGCAACTCTACCGCTGCGCCAACCTTGATAGGCCGAATGGCCTCATTCTGCTCCTATAACCCATGAAAGTGCTTCATTGTCGGATGGATTAACAGAACATATACACAATAATTAATAGCATAAATGATCAATAATACCAATCTATAATACTTAAGTATTATATTTTATTAAATTCACATGTTTAATCGATAATGTTTTATTTTTAATGTTTTAATGTTTTTTGTGTCATTCCTAACTGTCACTGTATGTCATGTTGTCGCTTGCGGGCGGAGCACCAAGGCAAATTCCTTGTATGTGAATATACTTGGCCAATAAACTTATTCATTCGTTCATTAAATCAATCAATAAATAACCTTCAATCAATAAATTGGTCTGAAGAAGGGTCTCGTCCCGAAACGTCACCCATTTCCTTTGCTCCATAGATGCTGCCTCACCCGCTGAGTTTCTCCAGCATTTGTTGTCTACCTTCGATTGTTCCAGCATCTGCAGTTCCTTCTTGAACGAATAAATCACAATAAATCACCATAATCAGGCCCTCTCGGGGGGGGGGGGGGGGGGGGGGGGGGGGGGGGGAGGGGGAAGTGGGGGGAGAGGGGGGAGGGGCAGAGGTGGGGGTGAACCAGGGCCATTTGGCATGGGCCTCAGGCCTGTCTGCTTCAAAGGGGGCTCACATTTTGAGACATTACACTAGATATTTGTGGTTTGGGGCCCTTAAAATTGAAATTGGCCTGGGCCTCAGTTCATCTATGAGAGGGCCAGACCATAATAGTGCATAGAAACATAGAAAATAGATGCAGGAGGAGGCCATTCGGCCCTTCGAGTCAGCACCGCCATTCATTGTGATCATGGCTGATCATCCCCTCTCAATAACCCGTGCCTGCCTTCTCCCCATATCCCTTGACTCCACTAGCCCCTAGAGCTCTATCTAACTCTCTCTTAAATCCATCCAGTGACTTGGCCTCCGCTGCCCTCTGTGGCAGGGAATTCCACAAATTCACAACTCTCTGGGTGAAAAAGGTGTTTGGATCACAAAGCCGCCCCTTGTTTTTGTGTGTTCCAGGTTTGGTGTCTTCTGATAAGGAGAGTGCAAAGTTTTTACTGAAGCAGGAAGGCGGTGGCAATGTGGCGGTCATTGCCATTGGAGGGGCTCCTGAGGCGTTGGATGCCCGACCAGGGGCGCTGACACTGCAGCTGAAGAGCAGGAAAGGCTTCTGCAAACTCGCTCTGCAATTCGGGTAAGTTGCGTAACATCACGAGGGGAATTTGTGGTGTCAAACAGGCCCTTCGGTCTGAAGAAGGGTCTCCACCCGAAACGTCGCCTGTTCCTTCTCTCATGATGCTGCATGTCCTGCCGACTTACCCCAGCTCTTTGTGTCTATCTTCAGCCCAACCTGCCCTCACTGATCAATATGCCCCATCTACACTCGTCCCACCTGCCCATATCCTTCGAAGGTAGACACAGATCTAAGTGCTGGAGTAACTCAGCTGGTCAGGCAGCATCTCTGCAGAAGAAGGATGGGTGACGTTTCGAATTGGGGACCCTTCCTTCAAGCTCCTTCTGAACCCTATCCGTGGTGGCGATAAATGTGAGGTTATCCATTTTGGTGGCAAAAACAGGAAGGCAGGTTACTATCTAAATGGCATCAAGTTGGGAAAAGGGGAAGTACAACGGGATCTGGGGGTCCTTGTACATCAGTCTATAAAAGTAAGCATGCAGGTACAGCAGGCAGTGAAGAAGCGAATGGCATGTTGGCCTTTATTACAAGAGGAATCGAATATAGGAGCAAAGAGGTCCTTCTGCAGTTGTACAGGGCCCTAGTGAGACCACACCTGGAGTATTGTGTGCAGTTCTGGTCCCCTAATTTGAGAAAGGACATTCTTGCTATTGAGGGAGTGCAGCGTAGGTTTACAAGGTTAATTCCTGGGATGGCGGGACTGTCATATGCTGAGAGAATGGAGCGGCTGGGCTTTTACACTCTGGAGTTTAGAAGGATGAGAGGATATCTTATTGAAACTTATAAGATTATTAAGGGCTTGTACACGCTAGAGGCAGGAAACGTTCCCGATGTTGGGGGAGTCCAGAACCAGGGGCCACAGTTTAAGAATAAGGGGTAAGCCATTTAGAACGGAGACGAGGAAACACTTTTTCACACAGAGAGTTGTGTGTTTGTGGAATTCAATGTGATCATGGCTGATCATCCCCAATCAGTACCCCGTTCCTACCTTATCCCCATATCCCCTGACTCTGCTGTTTTTAAGAGCCCTATCTAGCTCTCTCTTGAAAGCATCCAGAGAACCGGCCTCCACCGCCCTCTGAGGCACAGGTTTGTGGATTAATTGGCTCGGTTTAACTGTAACATTGTCCCTAGTGTTTGTGGGATAGTGTCAATGGAAACATAGAAAAACAGGTGCAGGAGTAGGCCATGCAGCCCTTCGAGCCCATGCACCGCCATTCAATGTGATCATGGCTGATCATCCCCAATCAGTTCCTGCCTTCTCCCCATATCTCTTGATTCCGTTAGCCCTAAGAGCTAAATCTAACTCCCTGTTGAAAACACCCAGTGAATCGGCCTCCACTGCCTTCTGTGACAAAGAATTCCACAGATTCATAGAAACATAGAAATTAGGTGCAGGAGTAGGCCATTCGGCCCTTCGAGCCTGCACCGCCATTCAATATGATCATGGCTGATCATCCAACTCAGTATCCCGTACCTGCCTTCTCTACATACCCCCTGATCCCCATAGCCACAAGGGCCACATCTAACTCCCTCTTAAATATAGCCAATGAACTGGCCTCAACTACCCTCTGTGGCAGAGAGTTCCAGAGATTCACCACTCTCTGTGAGAAAAAAGTTCTTCTCATCTCGGTTTTAAAGGATTTCCCCCTTATCCTTAAGCTGTGACCCCTTGTCCTGGACTTCCCCAACATCGGGAACAATCTTCCTGCATCTAGCCTGTCCAACCCCTTAAGGATTTTGTAAGTTTCTATAAGATCCCCTCTCAATCTCCTAAATTCTATAGAGTATAAACCAAGTCTATCCAGTCTTTCTTCATAAGACAGTCCTGACATCCCAGGAATCAGTCTGGTGAACCTTCTCTGCACTCCCTCTATGGCAAGAATGTCCTTCCTCAGATTTGGAGACCAAAACTGTACGCAATACTCCAGGTGTGGTCTCACCAAGACCCTGTACAACTGCAGTAGAACCTCCCTGCTCCTATACTCAAATCCTTTTGCAATGAAAGTTAACATACCATTCGCTTTCTTCACTGCCTGTTGCACCTGCATGCCTACCTTCAATGACTGGTGTACCATGACACCCAGGTCTCGCTGCATCTCCCCCTTTCCCAATTCACAACACTATCTGGGTGAAGACATTGTGCGGGGATCGCTGGTCGGTGGGGACTCGGTGAGCCGGAGGGCCTGTATCTGCGCTGTGTCTCTCAACCAAACCAAACTGAATATGTGGCGCTTTGACCCCCAGCGTCGCCCTCGTCCCTGTCTTTTCCTTCGGGGAGAATGAGGTGTTCGATCAGGTGAACAATCCCAAGGGATCGTTCCTGAGGAGACTCCAGGAACGACTCCAGGCGTCGATGGGAATATCGCTCCCCCTGTTCCACGCCCGAGGAATCTTCCAGTACAGCTTTGGACTCATCCCGTACCGGAAATCCATTCACACCATCGGTAAGTAGCACCCACTCCACTGGAAGTTTTCCCCAGAGGTTTCAGCTGGAAAGGGTGCAGAGAATATTTACCAGGACGTTGCCAGGTCACAAGGGCCTGAGCTATAGGGAGAAGTTGAGCAGGCTGGAACTTTATTCACTGGAGTGTCTAAGTTCATAAGTTCTAGGAGCAGAATTAGGCCATTCAGCCCAACAAGTCTACTCCACCGTTCAATCATAGCTGATCTATCTTTCCCTCTCAACCCCATTCTCCTGCCTTCTCCCCGAACCCCTGACATCCGTACTAATCAAGAACCTGTCAATGAGTTGGAATTCTTCCCTTCCCTCCCGCACCACCCCCTCCCCGGGCACTTTCCGTTGCAACCGCAAGAGATGCAACACTTGTCCCTTTACCTCCCCCATCGACTCCATTCAAGGACCCAAGCAGTCGTTCCAGGTGCGACAGAGGTTCACCTGCATCTCCCCCAACCTCATCTATTGCATCCGCTGGTCTAGATGTCAGCTGATCTACATCGGTGAGACTAAGCGGAGGCTTGGCGATCGTTTCGCCCAACACCTCCGCTCAGTCCGCAATAACCAACCTGATCTCCCGGTGGCTCAGCACTTCAACTCCCCCTCCCATTCCCAATCCGACCTTTCTGTCCTGGGTCTCCTCAATGGCCAGAGTGAGCAACACCGGAAATTGGAGGAACAGCACCTCATATTCCGCCTGGGGAGTCTGCATCCTGCGGGCATGAACATTGAATTCTCCCAATATTGTTAGTCCTTGCTGTCTCCTCCCCTTCCTCAGCCCTCGAGCTGTCTCCTCCCATACCCCAGCCCTCGGGCCCCTCCTTCTCCTTTTTCCTTTCTTCTCCCCCCCCCCCCCCCCATCAGTTTGAAGAACCTGTTGCCTATTTCCTTTGCTCCATAGATGCTGCTGCACCCGCTGAGTTTATCCAGCATTTTTGTGTACCTAAGAATCTGTCTATCTTCACCTAAAAAATATCCACTGACTTAGCCTCCACAGCCGTCTGTGGCAATGAGTTCCACCACCCTCCAACTAAAGAAATTCCTCCTCATCTCCTTCCTAAAGGAACATCCTGTTAATCTGAGGCTGTGCCCTCTGGTCCTAGACTCTCCCACTAGTGGAAACATCCTCTCCACATCCACTCCATCCAGGTCTGTGCTGGAAGATGAGGGGTGATCTTGAACCAGAGTATAAAATCATGAGAGGAAAAGATCGGGTTAATGAGTAGACAAAAATGCTGGAGAAACTCAGCGGGTGAGGCAGCATCTATGGAGCGAAGGAATAGGTGACGTTTCAGGTCGAGACCCTTCTGCTTTTACCCAGAGTTGGGGAAAGAAAAACCAGAGGACATAGGATTAAGGTGAGAGGGGAAAGATTTAATAGGAACCTGAGGGGTAACTTTTCCACACAGAGGGTGGTGGGTGTATGGAACGAGCTGCCAGAGGAGGTAGTTGAGGCTGGGACTATCCCATTGTTTAAGCAACAGTTGGACAGGTACATGGATAGGACGGGTTTGTAGGGACATGGGTCAAACGCGGGCAGATGGGACTAGTGTAGCCAGGGCATGTTGGTCGTCACGGGCAAGTTGGGCCGAAGGGCCTGTTTCCACACTATATCACTCTGTGACTCTCAAGATTCTATGACCATCCAATCTACATGTTTTTTTCTTGCAGTTGGCAAACCGATCGAAGTGGAGAGAAGTGAGAATCCAACACTGGTGGAAATCAACGAATTACATCACAAGTACATCGAAGAACTCTCAAACCTCTTTGAGGAACATAAAACAAAATACAAGGTCCCTGAAGACAGACACCTAACCTTTACCTGAGCCCTGTTCAAATACATCGCCTCTCTCTTACTCTCCATATCTCCCACTCACTCATTCTTCCTCTCTCTCTCTCTCTCTCTCAATAGACAATAGACAATAGGTGCAGGAGTAGGCAATTCAGCCCTTCGAGCCAGCACCGCCATTCAATGTGATCATGGCTACTCATCCCCAATCCGTTCCTGCCTTCTCCCCATATCCCCTGCCCTATCTAGCTCTCTCTTGAAAGTATCCAGAGAACCGGCCTCCACCGCCCTCTGAGGCAGAGAATTCCACAGACTCACAACTCTCCGTGTGAAAAAGTGTTTCCCCGTCTCCGTTCTAAATGGCTTACCCCTTATTCTTAAACTATGTGGCCCCTGGTTCTGGACTCCCCCAACGTCAGGAACATGTTTCCTGCCTCTAGCGTGTCCAAGCCCTTAACATAGAAACATAGAAAATAGAGGTGCAGGAGTAGGCAATTCGGCCCTTCGAGCCTGCACCGCCATTCAATATGATCATGGCTGATCATCCAACTCAGTATCCTGTACCTGCCTTCTCTCCATACCCTCTGACCCCCTTAGCCACAAGGGCCACATCTAGCTCCCTCTTAAATATAGCCAATGAACTGGCCTCGACTACCCTCTGCGGCAGAGAGTTCCAGAGATTCACCACTCTCTTCTTAAATGTTTCAATGAGATTCCCTCTCATCCTTCTAAACTCCAGAGTATACAAGCCCAGCTGCTCCATTCCCTCAGCATATGACAGTCCCGCCATCCCGGGAATTAACCTAGTAAACCTACGCTGCACTCCCTCAATAGCAAGAATGTCCTTCCTCAAATTAGGGGACCAAAACTGCACACAATACTCCAGGTGTGGTCTCACTAGGGCCCTGTACAACTGCAGAAGGACCTCTTTGCTCCGATACTCTCTCTCACTCGGCGGGTCAGACAGGAATCTCTGGAGAAAAGGAATGGGTGACGTTTCTGGTCGAAAATCTTCTTCAAACTGGTCTTGATCCAAAACGTCACCCATTCCTTCTCTCCAGATGCTGCATGTCCTACTTAGTTACTCCAGCTTTTTGTGTCTATCATCAGTTTAAACCAGCATCTGCAGTTCCTTCCTGCACTATTTACCTCTGCTACCATCTCTGCTTCACCTTCTTACTTTCTCCCACTCTCTCTTGCTCTCCCCCTCTATCTCCCCCTCTCCCTCTCCCCCCCATCCCTCCCTTCTCTTTCTCCCCTCTCTCTCCCCTCTCTCCCTATCCCCTCGCCCCGCGTCCCTCCCTTCTTTCTCTCTCCCCTCTCTCTCCCTCTCTCTCCCCACCCCTCTCTCCCCTTCTCTCTCCTCCCTCTCTCTCTCACATCTCTCTCTCTCTCTCTCTCTCCCCTCTCCCATTCTCTCTTCTCCCTCTCTCCCCCCCTCTCTCCCCTCTCCCTACCCCTCTCTCCCCTTCTCTCCCCTCCCTCTCACTCTCTCACCTTACTCTCTCCTCCCTTCACTCTCTCTCTCTCTCTCTCCCCTTCTCTCTCCCTCCCTCTCTCTCTCTCCCTCTCTCCCCTTCTCTCTCTCCCCCTCTCTCCCTACCTCTCTCTCTCTCCCTCTTCCTCTCCCTCTCCCTCTCTTTCTGTCTCCTTCTCTCTCTCTCCTTCTCTCCAGGTCTCCTCTATTCTCTCTCCCCCCTCTCTCCCTTCCCTCTCTCCCCTTCTCTCTCTCTCCTCCCTCTCACTCTCTCCCTCTGTCCCTCTCCCTCTCTCTCTCTTCTCTCTCTTCTCTCTCTCCCTTCCTTCCGTCTCCCTCTCCCCTCTCTCTCCCTCTCCCTCTCTCTCCCCTTCTCTCTCTCCCTCACTCTCTATCTCTCCCTCTCCCTATCCCCTCCCTCTCCATCTCTCTCTCTCTCTCCTCTCTCTCTCTCTCTCTCTCTCTCTCCCTCTCTCTCTTCTCTCTCTCTTCCTCTCTCTCCCCTTCTCTCTCCTCCCTCTCACTCTCTCCCTCTCTCTCTCTCTCTCTCCCTCTCTCTCTCTCTGTCTGTCTGTCTCTCTCTTTCCCTCTCTCTCTTTCTCTCTCTCTCTTTCTCACTCTCTCTCACTCGCACACACACACACACACCCACACACACCCACAGACACTCTCTCTCACACACACACACAAACACACAACAGGGGGGAGGAGGAGAGGGGGAGAGAGAGGAGAGAGGGAGAGAGAGAAGGACACACACACACACACACGTAAACACACACACACACACACACACGCGTAATCACACACACACACACACACACACACACACACACACACACACACACACACACACACACACACACACACACACACACACACACACACACACACACACACACACACACACACACACACCACACACACACACACACACACACACACACACACACACACACACACACACACACACATGCACACAGACACACACACAAAACATCTCAACCATTCAAATCAGTTTTGGATTCTACACGTTGGAATTCTCACGGTAATATTCACCATCATCTGGGCAAGTGTTGTCCAGGTCACTTTCTTATTGACTGAGAAGAAACAGTGGACCTCACAGAAACTGCCCCTCCACGGAAGAAGGTAGCACCATCAGTTCTCTCCATGAAAGAGTAGACACTGCAGATGGAGATTCACGTGTGGAATGAACTAGATGCTGGTGGAAGTCAGTGGGTCGGGCAGCGTCTGTGGAGGTGAAAGGATAGACAACGTTTCGGGTCGAGACCCAGCGTCAGGACTGACTGGCTACTCGGTATCGGACGACCACGTCGGCTTTGAACAGAGGCACGGTGAACTGCAGACGCTGGTTTACAAAATAAAAAGATACAAAGTGCTGGAGTAACTCCATGAGTCAGGCAGAACGTGGGTAGCTAACATTGCAGGTCCGTGACATCCTGAGATATAAGGTCGCCTATCCCTAGGGTAGATAGTGGAGTATGTCAGCGGGTCAGGTCGCCTCCGTATTGAGAGATGCTGTCCTGTCCCGCTGAGTTACTCCGGCATTTTGTGCCTACTTTTGGTGTAAGCCAGCATCTGCAGTTCCTTCCTATGCCACCTACCCATGTTCTCCAGGGGTGCTGCCTCGTCGACTGAATTATTCTAGCACATTGTGTCTTGCGATGAACACTTTTTTCATTGATAAAGTCCTAATGTCTAAGCCCAGTATTATGGAACAAATTCTGGTTAAGGTCACAGGTGATAGGAGCAGAATTAGGCCATTCGGCCCATCTAGTCTACTCCGCCATTCAATCATGGCTGATCCATCTCTCCCTCCTAACCCCATTCTCCAGCCTTCTCCCCATAACCCCTGACACCCGCACTAATCAAGAATCCATCTGCCTCTGCCTTAAAAATATCCACTGACTTGTGGCCTCCAAAGAATTCCACAGATTCACCACCTTCTGACTAAAGAAATTCCTCCTCATCTTCCTAAAGGAACGTCCTTTAATTCTGAGGCTGTGACCTCTAGTCCCAGACTCTCCCACTAGTGGAAACATCCTCTCCACATCCACTCTATCCAAGCCTTTCACTGTTCGTTTAACCAGCTAACTGATCTAAATGCTGTTGGGTGGTCACGGTGGCGCAGCGGCAAAGTTGCTGTCTTACAGCGAACGCAGCACCAGAGATCCGGGTTCGATCCCGACTACGGGTGCTGTACATCTGTACGGAGCTTGTACGTTCTCCCCATGACCTGCGTGGGTTTTCTCCGAGATCTTCGGTTTCCTCCCACACTCCAAAGACGTGCAGGTGATTCTGTGGAATTCTCTGCCTCAGAGGCCAATTCACTGGATATTTTCAAGAGAGAGCTGGATAGGGCTCTTAAAGAGCGTAGTCAAGGGGTGTGGGG
>NC_073382.1:87815914-87870914 GCF_028641065.1 Leucoraja erinaceus
TATGTTATACATTCTATGGGTGACACGCTGAACTCATCCTTTGGCTCATAAACTAGGTTATCGACAGTCTTTGAGAGTTAATAGAGAACTTTTTAGCCAGAGGGTGTAATTCTTTTCCACAGTAGGCTGTGGAGGCCAAGTCAGTGGATATTTTTACGGCAGAGATAGATAGATTCTTGATTCCCGGGATGGCAGGACTGTCATATGCTGAGAGAATGGAGCAGCTGGGCTTGTACACTCTGGAGTTTAGAAGGATGAGAGGGTATCTCATTGAAACATATAAGATTATTAAGGGTTTGGACACGCTAGAGGCAGAAACATATTCCCGATGTTGGGGGAGTCCAGAACCAGGGGCCACAATTTAAGAATAAGGGGTAAGCCATTTAGAACGGAGACGAGGAAACATTTTTTCACACAGAGAGTGGTGAGTTTGTGAGTGGTGAATTCTCTGCCTCAGAGGGCGGTGGAGGCAGGTTCTCTGGATACTTTCAAGAGAGAGCTAGATAGGGCTCTTAAAGATAGCAGAGTCAGTGGATATGGGGAGAAGGCAGGAACAGGGTACTGATTGGGGATGATCAGCCATGATCACGTCGAATGGCGGTGCTGGCTCGCAGGGCCGAATGGCCTACTCCTGCACCTATTGTCTATTGTCTATTGCCTATAGTACGGGTGTCAGAGGCTATGGGGAGAAGGCAGGAGAATGGGGTTAGGTGGGAGAGATAGATCGGCCTTGATTGAATGGCGGGGGAGATTTGATGGGCCGAATGGCCTAATTCTGCTCCTAGAATTTATGAACATTTCAGTTCAGTTTTAATTCTGTGCAGAGAGACAATACATTGTTACAATCGAGCCATATACAGTGATATGGGAATAACGTAATGTATAGCCAGTAAAGTCTGATCGAGGATAGTCCAAGGGTTATCAAAGAGGTAGTCAGTAGTTCAGCACTGCTCTCTGGTTGTGGTAGGATGGTTTAGTTGCCTGATAACAATGGTGTGCCCCAGGGTTCGGTGCTGGGACTGTTACTGTTTGTCATCTACATCAATGATTTGGATGAGAACACACAGGGCAAGATTAGCAAGTTTGCTGATGATACAAAAGTGGGTGGTTTTGCAGATAGTGAAGATGGTTGTGAGCGATTGCAGCAGGAACTGGATCTGGATCGATTGGCCAGGTGGGCGGAGGAATGGCGGATGGAATTTAATACAGAGAAGTGTGAGGTGTTGCATTTTGGGACGTTGAACGAGGGCAGGACCTACACAGTGAATGGTAGGCCTCTGGGTAGTGTTGTAGAGCAGAGGGATCTAGGAGTACAGGTGCATGGTTCCTTGAAGGTTGAGTCACAGGTAGATAAGGTGGTCAAAAAGGCTTTTGGCACTTTGGCCTTCATCAGTCAGAGTATTGAGTATAGAAGTTGGGAGGTCATGTTGCAGTTGTATAAGACGTTGGTGAGACCACATTTAGAATATTGTGTTCAGTTCTGGGCACCAGGTTATAGGAAAGATATTGTCAAGCTGGAAAGGGTTCAGAAAAGATTTACGAGGATGTTGGCAGGACTAGAGGGTGTGAGCTACAGGGAGAGGTTGAGTAGGCTGGGTCTCTATTCCATGGAGCGCAGGAGGATGAGGGGTGATCTTATAGAGGTGTACAAAATCATGAGAGGAATAGATCGGGTAGATGCACAGAGTCTCTTGCCCAGAGTAGGGGAATCGAGGACCAGAGGACACAGGTTCAAGGTGAAGGGGAAAAGATTTAATAGGAATCTGAGGGGTAACTTTTCCACACAAAGGGTGGTGGGTGTATGGAACGAGCTGCCAGAGGAAGTCGTTGAGGCTGGGACTATCCCAACATGTAATAAAACATTTGGACTGGTACATAGATAAGACAAGTTAGGAGGGATATGGACCAAACGCAGACAGGTGGGACTAGTGTAGCTGGGACATGTTGGCCGGTATGGGCACGTTGGGCCAAAGGGCCTGTTTCCACACTGTATCACTCTATGACTGGGAAGAAACTGTCCCTGAACCTGGAGTTGTGCGTTTTCACACTTCTGTACCTTTTGCCTGATGGGCGAGGGGAGTAGAGGGAATGACGAACAGACTTGATGGGCCGAATGGCCTAATTCTGCTCCTAGAATTTATGAATTTATGAAAACTGGCATGAGGGTTAAGTTGAGTTGATGCGGAGGTAATATTTCTATGCACAGTTAAATCCACATTTATAATCACAGGTCGATTTAAGAATAAGGGGGTGTGCCATTTAGGACTGAGATGAGGAAAAACCTTTTCACACAGAGATTCAAGATTCAAGATTCAAGAGAATTTATTGTCATGTGTCCCTGATAGGACAATGAAATTCTTGCTTTGCTTCAGCACACCAGAACAGAGTAGGCATGACTACAGAACAGATCAGCGTGTCCATATACGAGAGTTGTGAATCTGCGGAATTCTCTGCCAGAGAAGGTAGTGGAGGCCAATTCACTGGATGTATTCAAGAGAGAGTTAGATTTAGCTCTTTGGGCTAACGGAATCAAGGGATATTGGGCGAAAGCAGGAATGGGGTTGATAATTTTGGATGATCAGCCATGATCGTATTGAATGGTGGTGCTGCCTCGAAGGGCCGAATGGCCTACTCCTGCACCTATTTTCTATGTTTCCATGAACCAAGCCAATGCAGCTGCTCACGGTATGGGCTTGTTCAGAGCTAACTTGTTTCTGATTCTTTTATGTGCGACTTAATTGGGAAAGGGGGAGATGCAGCGAGACCTGGGTGTCATGGTACACCAGTCATTGAAGGTAGGCATGCAGGTACAGCAGGCAGTGAAGAAAGCGAATGGTATGTTAGCTTTCATTGCAAAAAGGATTTGAGTATAGGAGCAGGGAGGTTCTACTGCAGTTGTACAGGGTCTTGGTGAGACCACACCTGGAGTATTGCGTACAGTTTTGGTCTCCAAATCTGAGGAAGGATATTATTGCCATAGAGGGAGTGCAGAGACGGTTCACCAGACTGATCCCTGGGATGTCAGGACTGTCTTATGAAGAAAGACTGGATAGACTTGGTTTATACTCTCTAGAATTTAGGAGATTGAGAGGGGATCTTATAGAAACTCACAAAATTCTTAAGGGGTTGGACAGGCTAGATGCAGGAAGGTTGTTCCCGATGTTAGGGAAGTCCAGGACAAGGGGTCAAAGCTTAAGGATAAAGGGGAAATCCTTTAAAACCGAGATGAGAAGAACTTTTTCACACAGAGAGTGGTGAATCTCTGGAACTCTCTGCCACAGAGGGTAGTTGAGGCCAGTTCATTGGCTATATTTAAGAGGGAGTTAGATGTGGCCCTTGTGGCTAAGGGGATCAGGGGGTATGGAGAGAAGGCAGGTACGGGATACTGAGTTGGATGATCAGCCATGATCATATTGAATGGCAGTGCAGGCTCGAAGGGCCGAATGGCCTACTCCTGCACCTAATTTCTATGTTTCTATGTCTATGTTTCTAAGAACGAACTGCAGATGCTGGAAAAATCGAACGTAGACAAAAATGCTGGAGCAACTCAGCGGGTGAGGCAGCATCTATGGAGCGAAGCCTTTTCCTTTGCTCCATAAATGTTGCCTCACCCGCTGAGTTTCTCCAGCATTTTTGTCTACCTTTATGCGCTGCTGTGAGTGTTTAGTCTAGTTTAGAGATACGGCGCGGAAACAGGCCCTTCGGCCCACCGGGTCCGTGCCGACCAGCGAGCCCCGCACGTTAACACTATTCCACACACACAAGAGACATTTACATTTAACCTACAAACCTGGAGTGTGGGAGGATCCCGGAGAAAGCCTCACGCAGGTCACGGAGAGAACGTACAAACTCCGCACATGTGAGCACCCGTGGTCAGGATCGAACCCGGGTCTCCGTCGCTGCCTTGGCTGCAAGGCGGCGACTCTACCGCTGTGCCACCGTGACCACCCCACATTATGGCCCGCATTAAGAACTGTAACAAGCCGAGCATGTGAGAAGCAGTGCTCTGCCCACAGCTGAGTCATGAGGGGGGAAAGGATGGAAATCAACATTTTCTGGTTGGGCTCAGACACACTGGATGCTTTGCCTCGCAGCCAAAGTTCAGTAGCAGCATCCTTGCTGAGGAAACACTCGCAGAATGGAGAGGGGAGCGGCGGGGCAGAGAGGTAAGAGGCAAAGTCTGTGGAATTCTCTGCCTCAGGGGGCGGTGGAGGCCGGTTCTCTGGATACTTTCAAGAGAGAGCTAGATAGGGCTCTTAAAGATAGCGGAGTCAGGGGAGAAGGCAGGAACGGGGTACTGATTGCGGATGATGAGCCATGATCGCAATGAATGGCGGTGCTGGCTCGAAGGGGCAAATGGCCTACTCCTGCACCTATTGCATTTCGTTGTCTCTGTACTGTACACTGACAATGACAATTAAAATTGAATCTGAATTGAATCTGAATCTGAATCTGAATCTGATTGTCTATTGTCAGTTGTCTATTGTCTAAGTTCTGTTCCACACTGCAAAGCAGGCCATTCAGCCCATCAGCGGGTGAGTTTAGTCTGAGTTTAGTCTATTTTATTGTCACCTGTATCACGGTACAGGGGGAAGCTTGTTGTTGCATGCTAACCAGTCAGCGGAAAGACAATGCATGATTACAATCCAGCCGCCCACAGCGTATACGATACATGATGAAGGGAATAATGTGAATAAAGTTTGGTTCAAGATGTGTCCCGTAGAATCTGATCAAAGATGGTCCGAGGGTTCCGAGGGGCTCCAAAGAGGTAGGGAGTAATTCAGCATTGCTCACGCTCATAAAGGCTGCCAACATCATCAAAGACCCACACCATCATGGCCTCACGCTCATCTCTCCATTGCCATCGGGTAGAAGGTACAGGAGCTTGAAATCTGCAGCAACCAGGTTCAGAAATAGCTGCTTCCCCACAGCCAAACACAACTTGAACAAAACTCTGAACCATAACAGCCTATTGCACTTTATCTGGTTATTTATTGTGTGTATTTATATGGTCTATGGTCTATCGACACACTGAACTTTTATCTCCTGTTCTGTATTATGTTTACATATTGTGTTGTGCTGCAGCAAGCAAGAATTTCATTGCCCTATCTGGTACACATGACAATAAACTCTCTTGACTCTTGACTTGGTTGTGGTGGGATGGTTCAATTTCCTGATAATGGCCGGGAAGAAACTGTCGCTGAATCTGGAGGTGTGCGTGTGTTTTCACACTTCTGTACCTCTTGCCCGATGGGAGAGGGGAGAAGAGGGAGTGGCCGGGGGTGTGACTGGTCCTTGATGATGTTGCTGGCCTTGCCGAGGCAGGGTGAGGTGTGGATGGAGTCGGTGGAAGGGAGGTTGGTTTGTGCGACGGTCTGGGCTGCGTCCACAATTCTTGTGTTCGTGGACTGAACTTTGGTCTTTCCCAGACCAAATCTCTGGAGAGAAGGAATAGGTGACTTTTTTGGGGGTCGAGACCCTTCTTCGGACTAAGAGTCAGGGAGGGAGGACACTGGAGGTATGGGAAGGTACAGAACAAAGCAGAGCCTGCATCGATGTCTTGGGAAAGGTGGAGCCCACAATGGTCCGTTGTTGGCAGCTCCTCTATTCGACAATAACTCTATGACTATGTGTGTCTCCTTTGTTGTTATAAAGACTGCAAAATGCAAAATGTAAACAATATGCACTTGCACAGAGTGTGTGGGAAGGAACTGCAGATGCCAGTTTACAGCAAAGACAGACACAAAATGCTGGATTAAATTTTAAAACTTTATATATATATATAACTTTATATATATATATGTATATATATATATACACACACTGAACTTTTTTTGTCTCTAGTTATAACTTTATATATATATATATGTATATATATATATATACACACACTGAACTTTTTTTGTCTCTAGTTTTCCATATCATACTATGATTCCATATTGTATTGTGCTGCAGCAAGTAAGAATTTCATTCTTTCTATCTGGGGCACTTGACAATAAAACTTGACTTGATCAGGGAATAACGTTCAGTGCAAGGAGTGCGATCAAGGACTACGACTCTTGACTCTCTGACCCCTTGTTGCTTGAGGTCCACAGGACTTGAGAAGATGGTTCAATGTACCTTTGACACAGCCACCTACACCACGTGGCCTCTGCTCCCAAAGGCAGAGGGGGAAGGCGGGGCGCTAGGACCATGCCATTCCAGCCCCAGGGGAGAAAAAGTTAGGAGTTGTGAAAAAAGTTTTTGTGACTTTTGCAACCGCTTTTTTGCCACTCCAGCTCGGTCGCAGAGGATGGGGGAGGGGGGTGGAATTCCGATTCACTGCACCTTCAAAAACACAATGCAAATCTGGAGAAAGTCACTCCAGTTCTTTTGTGTTTATCTGCTTTTGACTGAGTTTAGAAATAATAGCACCCTCCCCCCCCCCCCTCCAGTGTGAATGAGATCCCCGGACTATTAAAGGTCTGGTCTGTCTCTCTCCAGCTGCGCTTGTCCCGTCCACACTGATCTCTGCGGAGCCTCTGCTCTTTTAAGTGGTGCAAATACACACATACATGCGATTTGCAACATTCAAACGACTGGGCGCCCGACCTTTCTCTGATTTAAAAACAAAAGAAAAAAGTGTGTGTGTGTAGCTCTAGAGGAGAGAAAAATCCCAAGGATAGCCAGGAGGATATGAGGACCATCATTGCAGCCCATTCTGGAGTGCTGAGAGGTAAGTTAGTCATTTGTACAATGGATGTTAGACTCAAACCCCCTTGCCACCCCCTCCAACACCCACTCCCTAGAGCTCTAGCGCAGTCTTGAAGCAGTTAATGCAAGCTCCCCCGGCAATACAAACGTTTCTAGACCTCATTATTATCAGTATAAATACTGATAAATCTGTATGTGGACAAAAATGCTGTATGTAGACACAAATGCTGGAGAAACTCAGCGGGTCAGGCAGCATCTATGGAGAGAAAGAATCGGTGACATTTCGGGTCGAGACCCTTCTTCAGACAAATCGGTATTAATTTTATCATTAATGTTTTATTATTATTAATGTTTAGTGTTTTTTGAGTCATTTGTAACTGTCACTGTATGACATGTTGTTACTTGTGGGCAGAGCACCAAGGCAAATTCCTTGTATGTGAATACTTGGCCAGCAAACCTACTTACTTAACAGTTCGGATAAATCTGTAACGACAGTTTTAATGGACTGTGCGTGTGATTTCTGGTTGGTAAAGGGTGTCGGGGGTGGTGAGGTGAAGGCAGGAGAATGGGGTTGAGAGAGGAAAAGTGCTCCTACATCACGTCAGGTTCAACGCCCTTCAGAAGGATGGAAGAACTGGAATTTAGAAGGATGAGAGGGTATCTTATTGAAACATATAAAATTCTTATGGGATTGGATAAAGCTCTTGGGGCTAACGGAATCAAGTGGTAAGGGGAGAAGGCAGGAACGGGGTACTGATTGGGGATGATCAGCTATGATCGTATTGAATGGTGGTGTTGGTTCGAAGGACCGAATGGCCTACTCCCTGCACCTATTTTCTATGTCTGAGAAACAGAATATAGATCAGCCATAATTGAAGTAGACAATAGACAACAGACAATAGGTGCAGGAATAGGCCAATCGGCCCTTTGAGCCAGCACTGCCATTCAATGTGATCATGGCTGATCATCCCCAATCAGTACCCCGTTCCTGCCCTCTCCCCATATCCCCTGACTCTGCTATTTTTAAGAACCCCATCTAGCTCTCTCTTGAAAGCATCCAGAGAACCAGCCTCCATGGCCCTCTTGAGGCAGAGAATTCCACAGGCGTGATGGGCCGAATGGCCTAATTCTAACCCTACAACTTATGAACTTATTTTTATTTTCTTGGTGCAATTGACTCTAGCACAAAGTTTGCATCTGGCTTTGGCGATCGAGGTTTCTGTTCAGTTTAGATTATTGCCACGTGTACTGAGGTACAGTGAAACGCCTTTATATATCACTAACCAGTCAGCAGAAAGACAGTACATGATTACAATCGAGCCATTCGCAGTGTCCAATCAAAGGTAGTCCGATGGTCTCCAATGATGTAAATAGTAGTTTGGAACTGCACATACACACATATACACATACACACATACTCAATAAATAAACAAAAATAGTGCAATAATAATAATAGACTGTTGTAGTTCAGAGCTTATTTGTTGTCGTGTTTCATAACCTGATGGCTGTGGGGAAGCAGCTGTTCCTGAACCTGGACATTACAGTTTTCAGGCTCCTGTACCTTATTTCCGATGGCAGTGGTGACGTGAGTGTGTGGCCAGGATGGTGTGGGTCTCTGACGATGCTTGCAGCCTTTTTGAGGCAGCGACTTCGATAGATCCCTTCGACGGTGGGGAGGTCAGAGGCTGTGATGGACTGGGCAGTGGTCACAACTTATTGCATTCTTTTCCGTTCCTGGACGTCCAAGTTACCGAACAAGGGCACGATGCAACCAGTCAGTATGCTCTCTACTGTACACCATATTAGAAACATCGAAAATAGGTGCAGGAGGAGGCCATTCGGCCCTTCGAGCCAGCACCGCCATTCATTGTGATCATGGCTGATCGTCCCCTGTCAATAACCCGTGCCTGCCTTCTCCCCATGTCCCTTGACTCCACCAGCACCTAGAGCTCTATCTAACTCTCTCTTAAATCCATCCAGTGATTTGGCCTCCACTGCCCTCTGTGGCAGGGAATTCCACAAATTCACAACTCTCTGGGTGAAAAAGTATTTTCTCACCAAAGTCCTAAATGGCCTCCTATTTATTCTTAGACTGTGTGGCCCCTGGTTCTGGACTCGCCCAACATTGGGAACATTTTTCCTGCATCTGTCCAGTCCTTTTATAATTTTATATGTTTCCATAAGATCCACCTCATCCTTCTAAACTCCAGTGAATACAAGCCTAGTCTTTTCAATCTTTCCTCATTTTGCACTCTGTATCTTCCCGTTTGCTCTACCTATGGCACTTGAGTTTGCTTTATTGTGTTTATGTGTAGTATTATCTGATCTGCTTGGATAGCCTGCAGAATAAAGCTTTGTACTATATCTCAGGTACATATGGCTGTAATAGCCTAAACCTGGGCTTAATAACTGTGAAACATAGAGACTTAGAAAATAGCTGCAGGAATCGGCCCCTTCGAGCCAGCACCGCCATTCAATATGATAATGGCTGATCGTCTAAAATCAGTACCCCGTTCTTGCTTTCTCCCCATATCCCTTGATTCCGTTAGCCCTAAGAGCTCTATCTAACTCTCTCTTGAAAACATCATGTGAATCGGCCTCCACTGCCTTCTGTGGCAGAGAATTCGACAGATTCACAACTCTCTGGGTGAAAAGATTTTTCCTCATCTCAGTCCTAAATGGCCTACCCCTTATTCTTAAACTGTGTGACCTCTGGTTCTGGTCTCTCCCAACATTAGGAACATTTTTTCCTGCTTCTAGCTTGTCCAATCCCTTAAGAATTTTATGTTTCTATAAGATCCGTCTAAATTCCAGTGAATATGAGCCCAGTTGATCCATTCTTGCATCATATGTCAGTCCCGCCATCCCGGAAATTAACCTGGCGAACCTACGCTGCACTCCCTCAATAGCAAGAACGTCTTTCCTCAAATTAGGAGACCAAAACTGCATGTAATACTCCTGGTTCAGCCCTGTACAACTGCAGTAGGACCTCCTTGCACTTAAACTCAAATCCTCTCGCTGTGAAGGCCAACATGCCATTTGCTTTCTTCACTGCCTGCTGTACCTGCATGTGTACTTTCAGAGTGAGTTTACTCTAGCTATTATCACTTGAGTTTGGCTTGAGTTTAGATGCAACTTGGAGTCCACAGAGTCCATGTTGACTATCAATTACCTGTCAACGTTACTTCTATGTCGACCCACTGACTACACATTCGAGGCAATTTTACAGAGGGCCAATTAACCTACAAAACCTGCACGCCTGTGGGATGTGGCTGGAACACCCATGCAGTCTGAGGGAGAACATGCAAACTCCACGCAGACCGCACCCGCGTTCAGGATTGAATGTTCTAGAAATGGAGGAACATGCAGGAAATGTGTTCCCGATGTTGGGGGAGTCCAGAACCAGGGGCCACACTTTAAGAATAAGGGGTAAGCCATTTAGAACGGAGACGAGGAAACACTTTTTCACACAGGGAGTCGTGAGTCTGTGGAATTCTCTGCCTAGGAGGGCGGTGGAGGCCGGTTCCCTGGATACTTTCAAGAGAGAGCTAGATAGGGCTCTTAAAGGTAGCGGAGTCAGGGGATATGGGGAGAAGGCAGGAACGGGGTACTGATTGGGGATGATCAGCCGTGATCACATTGAATGGCGGTGCTGGCTCGAAGGGCCGAATGGCCTACTCCTGCACCTATTGTCTATTGTCGACAACAAACTAAAAACACATATTTGGGTGGTCACGGTGGCGCAGTGGTAGAGTTGCTGCCTTACAGCAAATGCAGCGCCGGAGACCAGGGTTCAACCCCGACCATGGCTGCTGTCTGTGCGGAGTTTGCATGCTCTCCCTGCGACCTGCGTGTTTTTTGTCTGGAGATCTTCAGTTTCCTCTCGCACTCCAAAGACGTGCAGGTTTGTCGGCTAATTGGTTTGGTGAATGTAAAACTTGTCCCCGGTGCGTGTCGGGTAGCATTAGTGCGCGGGGATCGCTGGTCGGCGCGGACCCGGTGAGCCGAAGGGCCTGTTTCCGTGCTGCAAGTCTAACCTAATAAACTGAACTATAGAAGGAAAAGATGAAGACAGGCCGGTGGCGAGGCAGCATTGGTCTAATTGTCGGGTAAACTGGCGATGAAATAATAAAATTCTGGCAGCAGCATCTAGTCACAGAGATAAAGTATAATAAACAAAATATCATAAATTAATAACCCCAATATTGTTTCAAAGTCCTTAGTCCTTAGTTCAATCAAAAACACTTGTATCCATCCCTCCCCCTTCCCAGTTCCCCGACCAGTCTGACTGGCCTCCTGATTACATTTTATTTGTGTCTGCTTCGGCGTCACCTTCTCATGGCTAACATTATTCTATTCTACATTATCCTTGTTTCTCACCCTCTTTGATGTCTCATTTTCACACCGTACCCTTCCTTATCTTTGTACTGTACACTCTGGAGTTTAGAAGGATGAGAGAGGGGTTCTTAATGCAATGTATAAGATTATTAAGGGTTTGGACACGCTAGAGGCGTTCCCGATGTTGGGGGAGTCCAGAACCAGGGGCCACACAGTTTAAGAGTAAGGGGTAAGCCATTTAGAAGGGAGATGAGGAAACACTTTTTCATGCAGAGAGTTGTGAGTCTGAGGAATTCTCTGCCTCAGAGGGCGGTGGAGGCTGGAGAATTCAGAGTATTGTGTACAGTTTTAGTCTCCTAATTTGAGAAGGACATCCTTGTGATTGAGGCAGTGCAGCGTAGGTTCACGAGATTGATCCCTGGGATGGCGGGACTGTCATATGAGGAAAGATTGAAAAGACTAGGCTTGTATTCACTGGAGTTTAGAAGGATGAGGGGAGATCTTATGGAAACTTATAAAATTATAAAAGGACTGGACAAGCTGGATGCAGGAAAAATGTTCCCAATGTTGGGCGAGTCCAGAACCAGGGGCCACACAGTCTTAGAATAAAGGGGAGGTCATTTAAGACTGAGGTGAGAAAAAACTTTTTCACCCAGCGAGTTGTGAATTTATGGAATTCCCTGCCACAGAGGGCAGTGGAGGCCAAGTCACTGGATGGATTTAAGAGAGAGTTAGATAGCACTCTAGGGGTTAAGGAATCAAAGGATATGGGGAGAAGGCAGGCACGGGTTATTGATTGTGGACGATCAGCCATGATCACAATGAATGGCGGTGCTGGCTCGAAGGGCCGAATGGTCTACTCCTGCACCTATTTTCTATGTTTCTAAGTTTCTCTGGATGCTTTCAAGAGAGAGCTAGATAGGGCTCTTAAATATAGCGGAGTCAGGGGATATGGGGAGAAGGCAGGAACGGGGTACTGATTGGGGATGATCAGCCATGATCACAATGAATGGCGGTGCTGGCTCGAAGGGCCGAATGGCCTATTCCTGCACCTATTGCCTATTGACAGCTAGTAGTTCATATGTGGTTAGTGTGGCGTTGTGTTTAAAAACTCTGCTCCATTTAGAGATCCAGCATTGAAACAGGAATTAACTTTACATAGGAGGAGCGGGTGACACAAATATAAGGAAGGTAGACAAAAGTGCTGGAGAAACTCAGCGGGTGAGGCAGCATCTATGGACAGAAGGAATAGGCGACGTTTTGGGTCAGAACCCTTCTACAGGCTGATGTGGGGGGGGGTGTGGGAAAAAGAAAGGAAGAAGTCAATAGGCTTGTGCGAGAGCTGGGAAGAGGAGGGGAAGGAAGGAGAAAGCAAGGACCAAAGATTTTAGAGCAGAGCAATAGACAATAGGTGCAGGGATAGGCCATTCGGCCCTTTGAGCCAGCACCGCCATTCAATGTGATCATGGCTGATCACCCCCAATCAGTACCCCGTTCCTGCCTTCTCCCCATATCCCCTGACTCCGCTATCTTTAAGAGCCCTATCTAGCCCTCTTGAAAGCATCCAGAGAACCGGCCTCCACCTGAGGCAGAGAATTGCGCAGACTCACAACTCTCTGTGAGGAAAAAGTGTTTCCTCATCTCCGTTCTGAATGGTAAGCCGTTTAAGAAACATTTGGACAGGTACATGGATAGGACAGGTTTGGAGGGATATGGACCAAGCGCAGGCAGGTGGGAGTAGTGTAGATGGGGCATATTAGCCGGTGTGGGCAAGTTGGGCCGAAGGTCCACGCTGAATGACTCTGTCTGTAACTCGTGCTGTCTGTCACCATTGGCTACATGTTTAAGGTGAGGAGCTTTGGAGGGGCTCAGAGAATGCATCAATCTTTGAACCACATGCTGGGTGTGAGTGATATAGTTGTTTACTGTCATCGTGTGTGCCTGAGATAAAGTGGAAAGCTTTTGTTTGCATGCTTTTCAATCTAATCTGATAGTATTAATAAATCAGATATTAGTTACAAACAAGCCAAACTCGAGCACAGCAGGTAGCGCTAAGAGAGGGCAATACAGAGCGTGAAATAGTTACGAAGGAACTGCAGATGCTGGAAAATCGGAGACAAAAATGCTGGAGAAACTCAGCGGGTGAGGCAGCATCTATGGAGCGAAGGAAATAGGCGATGTTTTGCTTCGAGACTCTTCTTCAGACTGGAGACAGTGGGCTGAGGGAGAACTGGGAAGGGGAGGAGAAAGCAGGAACTACTTGAAATTGGAGGTCGATGTTCATACCGCTGGGGTGTAAACTACCCAAGTGAAATATGAGGTGCTGTTCCTCCAGCACAGAATATAGTTCTCAGCATTGCAGCATAGCAGTGGTGCACCGGTAGAGATGCTGCCTCACAGCGCCAGAGACCCAGATTCGATCCTGACCACGGGTGCTGTCTGTACATAGAAACATAGAAAATAGGTACAGGAGGAGGCCATTCAGCCCTTCGAGCCTGCACCACCATTCATTGTGATCATGGCTGATCGTCCCCTATCAATAACCCGTGCCTGCCTTCTCCCTATATCCCTCGACTCCACTAGCCCCTAGAGCTCTATCTAAGGCTCTCTCTTAAATCCATCCAGTGATTTGGCCTCCACTGCCCTCTGTTCATTTGGCAGGGAATTCCACAAATTCACAACTCTCTGGGTGAAAAAGATTTTTTCTCACCTCAGTCTTAAATGACCCCCTTTATTCTAAGACTGTGGCCCCTGGTTCTGGACTCACCCAACATTGGGAACATTTTTTCCTGCATCTAGCTGGTCAAACTCTCCCTCCTAAGCCCATTATCCTGCCTTCTTCCCATAACCTCAGACACCCGTACTAATCAAGAACCTATCCATCTCTGCCTTAGAAATATCCACTGACTTGGCCTCCACAGCCCTCCGTGGCGATGAATTCCACAGATTCACCACCCTCTGACTAAAGAAATTCCTCCTCATCACATTATTCACTGTTATTCCTTAATTCCGAGGCTGCGGCCCTCTGGTCCGAGACTCTCCCACTGGTGGAAACATCCTCTCCACATCCGCACTCTATCCAGGCCTCCCAGTGGAACGGCCTAGTTCTGTGCTGTGCTTTCCAATCCAATCCCCAGTCGCGGTTCCCTTGGCAACAGTTTGATCCCGTGAAATAAAAATCTGCTAACTTGTTGTAATCTGTGTCACTGAACCTGACCCCCTTCCAGTGCAAGTTAATAATTCCACCTCTCCACACACACTAGAAGCATTAAAATATGGAGCTACATGTAAAACATGATTCTTTTTCCTGGGCCTCCTCCATGGCCAGAGAGAGTCCCACCGCAAATTGGAGGAGCAGCACCTCATATTCCGCTTGGGTAGTTTACACCCCAGCGGTATGAACATTGACCTCCAATTTCAGGTAGTCCCTGCTTTCTCCCTCCTTCCCCTCCCCTTCCCAGCTCTCCCACTGTCTCCGCCTCTTCCTTTCTTCTTCCCGCCCCCCCCACATCAGTCTGATGAAGGGTCCCGACCTGAAACGTCACCTAATCCTTCGCTCCATAGATGCTGCCTCACCCGCTGAGTTTCTCCAGCATTTTTGTCTGCCTTTTCACCCCAGGGTCCTCATGCATAAACACAGGAGGAGGCCCTTTGGCCCATTGTGTCCATGCTAGCTCGTACTCCAATCCTAATTCTCCTGCTATTCTTCCTTCTCGCCCATGCTTCCCACTTTTCCTCTCTGATTCCATCACTTAGCCAACATACTATAGAGGCTTTGCTTTGCCATTTGATCCAGCAGGCAATTTACCATAGGAAGCATGTTATCGGGATGCATCACAGCACGGTTTGGGAACAACTCCATCCAAGACCCGCAGGAGATTGCAGCAAATTGTGGACGCAGCCCAGACCATCGCACAAACCAACCTCCCTTCCATTGACTCCATCTACACCTCACGCTGCCTCGGCAAGGCCAGCAGCATCACCAAAGGACTAGTCTCACCCCCGGCCACTCCCTCTTCCCCCCTCTCCCGTCGGGCCAAGAGATACAGAAGTGTGAAAACGCGCACACACACCTCCAGAATCGGGATCAGTTTCTTCCCAGTTGTAATAAGAGATGGGAGTAGAATTAGGCCATTCGGCCCATCAAGTCTACTCTGCCATTCAATCATGGCTGGTCTAACTCTCCCTCCTAACCCCATTCTCCCTGCCTTCTCCCCATAACCACTGACATCTGGCTAATCAAGAATCTGTCTATCTCTGCCTTAAAAATATGCACTGACTTGGCCTCCACAGCCGTCTGCGGCAAAGAATTCCCCATTCGCCACCATCTGACTATATAAAAAAAAATAAATAAAAAAAAAATGTCTCCCCATCTCCTTCCTAAATGAATGTCCTTTAATTCTGAGTCAGAATAAAATACATGATTACAATCGCACCGTTACAGTGTTTAGATACATATAACCATATAACCATATAACAATTACAGCACGGAAACAGGCCATCTTGACCCTTCTAGTCCGTGCCGAACATGTACTCTCCCCTAGTCCCATCTACCTGCACTCAGACCATAACCCTCCATTCCTTTCCCGTCCATATAACTATCCAATTTATTTTTAAATGATAAAAACGAACCTGCCTCCACCACCTTCACTGGAAGCTCATTCCACACAGCCACCACTCTCTTGAGTAAAGAAGTTCCCCCTCATGTTACCCCTAAACTTCTGTCCCTTAATTCTCAAGTCATGACCCCTTGTTTGAATCTTCCCTACTCTCAGTGGGAAAAGCTTATCCACGTCAACTCTGTCTATCCCTCTCATCATTTTAAAGATCTCTATCAAGCCCCCCCCTTAACCTTCTGCGCTCCAGAGAATAAAGCCCTAACTTATTCAACCTTTCTCTGTAACTTAGTTGCTGAAACCCAGGCATCATTCTAGTAAATCTCCTCTGTACTCTCTCTATTTTGTTGACATCCTTCCGATAATTAGGCGACCAAAATTGCACATAAGGGAACAATGTTTAGTGCAAGGTAAAGCCAGTAAAGTCTGATCAAAGATAGTCCGAGGGTCACCAATGAGGTAGATAGTAGTTCAGGACCGCTCTCTAGTTCGTGAGGGGATGATTCTGTTGCCGGATAGCAACTGGGAAGAAACTGCCCTTGAATCTGAATCTGGAGCATTGGAGGAGCAGCACCTCATATTTCACTTGGGTAGTTTACACCCCAGCGGTGTGAACATTCTCCAATTTCAGGTAGTCCTTGCTTTCTCCCTCCCTCCCCTCCCCTTCCCAACTCTCCCACAAAGCCCACTGTCTCTACCTCTTCCTTTCCTCTCCCCACCCCCACATCAGTCTGAAGAAGGGTCTCGACCCGAAACCTCACCTATTCCTTCACTCCATAGATGCTGCCTTCCCCGCTGAGTTTCTCCAGAATTTTTGCCTACCCTAAATCTGGAGGTGTGTGTTTGTTTTCACACTTCTGTACCTGTTGCCTGATGGGAGAGGGGAGAGGAGGGAGTGACCGGGGTGAGACTGGTCCTTGCGATGGTGATGGGTGAATGGAAAATATGAGAAGCATTGAGAGGGTGGACAGACTGCTCTTTCCCAGGGTGGTGATGTCAAAGACTAGAGGGCATAGGTTTTGGGTGAGAGGGGCAAAGTTCGAAGGAGATGTGTTGGTTTGATACTGACCTGAACCATCGTGGGTGGAAATCAAAGCATCTGGAGGAAATCCACGCGGTCACGGGGAGAACGTACAAACTCCACACAGACAGCATCCGTGGTCATGATCAAGACTGGGTCTTTGGTGCTGTGAGGCAGCAGCTCTACCGCTGTGCCACCGTTGATACCTAGACTTGCAGACCTGGTGAATAAAAGATTGCTGGATCAAATTCTCAAGGAGAGGAATAACCTCGAATAATAGAGGGTCCTTACACAAAACATCATCTATCCATGTTCTCCACAGATGCTGCCTGACCCGCTGAGTTACTCCAGCACTCTGTGAAACGTCACCTATCCATGTTCTCCACAGATGCTGCCTGACCCGCTGAGTTACTCCAGCACTCTGTGTCCTCTTGTTCCTCAGCAGTTTCCTTTGCTGTAATGGTACTATTTTCTAAGTGTATAGTAATGGGCCTGTCCCACTTAGGCGACTCTTTAGGCGACTAGTTTGAATGGAATTCACCTACGACAGCAAAAATTGTCGCCATTGTCGCAGAAATATTTTCAACATGTTGAAAAATTCTGCGGCAGTCGTCTGTAGTCGCCCAAACAATTGCCTAAGTGGGACTGCCCCATTTGGAATCTTAGTGATACAGTGTGGAAACAGGCCCTTTGGCCCAATTTGCCCACACTGGCCAACATGTCCCAGCTACACTAGTCCCATCTGCCTGCGCTTGGCCCATATCCCTGCAAACCTGTCCTATCCTTGTACAGGTACCTGTCCAACTGTTTCTTAAACATTGGGATAGTCCCAGCCTCAACTACCTCCTCTGGCAGCTCGTTCCATGCACCCCGTGTGAAAAAGCTCTGCCTCCGGGTCCTATCAAATCTTTTCCCCGTCACCTTAAGCCCATGTCCACTGGTGTTATGTGAAGACTGCCGGTAGTAATACTACTTCATCTAACCTCCAGTGTTTGGGGAAGACAATATTGGATTAATTCCCTGTGACATCTGATGCAATAATGCAGGGGTGGGCAACCTTGTTCTGCATCGGGGCCGGGACGCATGTCTGTGAGCAGATGGCGGGCCACATCTATCCCGTGTACACACGGATCCCGCCCCGGATGGCAGGCGTCAAATCGCGTGTTCACGAAGGTCGACACAAGATGCCGGAGAAACTCAGCGGGTGAGGCAGCCTCGTGCAATCCTCGCATGTCTCACCCGCTGAGTTTCTCCAACATTTTTGTTGACCTTCGATTTTTCCAGCATCTGCAGATCTTTCTTGAGCGTGTTCACAGAAGATGCGCGGGAGGGCGGCCGTGCCACGGTACCGGCTGCGGTACAGACAGAGCTCGGTGGCGCTCGGCGGGCCGGTTGATTATGGGGTGGGAGGGGGGAAATCGGCCTGCGTGCCGGATTGACAATAGGCCATTCAGCCCTTCGAGCCAGCACCCCCATTCAAAGTGATCATGGCTGATCATTCCCAATCAGTACCCCTTTCCTGCCTTCTCCCCATATCCCCTATCTTTAAGAGCCCTATCTAGCTCTCTCTTGAAAGCATCCAGAGAACCGGCCTCCACCGCCCTCTGAGGCAGAGAATGCCACAGACTCACAACTCTCTGTGTGAAAAAGTGTTTCCTCGTCTCCGTTCTAAATGGCTTACTCCTTATTCTCAAATGATTTTAAGGACGATTTTGGGTTACGGGCCGTATTTGGCCCGGGGGCCAGAGGTTGCCGGCCCCTGTAATAGAAGGTGGAGTGACATGACCCTAACCATTTTGTTCTGCACAAACTCACTACAATGCCTCTGGAGGCAGGAACTGCAGATGCTGGTTTAAACTGATCGGCTTGCTGAACACCTTCGATCAGACCGCCTGGACTTACCTGATCTCCCAGTTGCCAAACACTTTGATTCCCCCTTCCCATTCCTACGCTGACCCTTCTGTCCTGGGCCTCCTGACCTTGTCGGAGCCAGGCCAAACGCAAATTGGAGGAACAGAGTTGTTGCCTGACATGCTGAGTTACTCCAGCATTTAAAGTATTGGGGTGATACAGAGTGGAAACAGGCCCTTCGGCCCGACTTGCCCACACTGGCCAACAATGTTTCCACTAGCGGGGGAGTCTCGGCCTAGAGGTCACAGCCTCAGAATTAAAGGACGTTCTTTTAGGAAGGAGATGAGGAGAAGTTTCTTTAGTCAGAGGGTGGTGAATCTATGGAATTCTTTGCCACAGATGGCTGTGGAGGCCAAGTCAGTGGATATTTGTAAGGCAGAGATCTATAGATTTTTGATTAGTACGGGTGTCGGGGGTTATGGGGAGAAAGCAGGAGAATGGGGTTAGGAGGGAGAGTTTGATCAGCCATGATTGAATGACGGAGTAGGCTTCATGGGCCGAATGGCCTAATTCTACTCCTATCACTTATGACCTTATAACAGCATCTCATATTTCGCTTCAGCAGCCTACAACCCAGTGGAATGACTTGGATTTCTCTAACATTAAGTAACCCTTGGACACCAACCTCCCCCCCCCCCTTTAGATATACTTTTTGTATATCTTTCATTCCACAAGTAGTATCTCTACTGAATAAATAAAAGTCTGTAGCCTCCATTTCCTCTGGTATTTTATTTCATTCACATGTTTTATCATTAATGTTTTATTATTAATGTTTTATGTTTTATTCTTAATTTTTTTTTTACTGTATGTCGTGATACTTGCGAGTGGAGCACCAAGGCAAATTCCTTGTATGTGAACATACTTGGCCTATAAACATAGAAAATAGGTGCAGGAGTAGGCCACTCGGCCCTTCGAGCCTGCACCGCCATTCAATATGATCATGGCTGATCATCCAACTCGGTATCCCGTACCTGCCTTCTCTCCATACCCCCCCCCGATCCCTTTAGCCACAAGGGCCACATCTAACTCCCTCTTAAATATAGCCAATGAACTGTGGCCTCAACTACCTTCTGTGGCAGAGAATTCCACAGATTCACCACTCTCTGTGTAAAAAATGATTTTCTCATCTCGGTCCTAAAAGATTTCCCCCTTATCCTTAAACTGTGACCCCTTGTCCTGGACTTCCCCAACATCGGGAACAATCTTCCTGCATCTAGCCTGTCCAACCCCTTAAGAATTTTGTAAGTTTCTATAAGCTTGTTCATTCATTCATTCTTTTGTTCTGTATCTCTCTACATCACCGTGTATATCAGGGGGTCGGCAGCCTAAGGCCCCCGGGCCGAATGTGGCCCGTAACCCGAGATATCCGGCCCGCAAGCGTGTTTTTTTGTTGTTGTTTTTTTTCCCCGTAATGATCCGCTCGCCGACTTCCATCATCTCCAGTACCTCCCGAGGCAGCGTCGTGCAGGCGTGGTGACACAAGGACGCAAGGAGGCCTGCGCCGGCAGCCGCAATGGCGGAGCCGTCGAGCGGGCCTGAGCGCCGAGCTCTGGCTGTACCGTATCCTGCGCAAAGCCACCAGCACGGCCCCGCTCGCACCTTCTGTGTCTGGGCTTCACTGTGGAATTCTCTGCCTCAGAGGGCGGTGGAGGCCGGTTCTCTGGATGCTTTCAAGGGAGAGCTAGATAGGGCTCTTAAAAATAGTAGAGTCAGGGGAGAAGATACAAGATACAAGATACATTTAATTGTCATTTGGACCCCTTGAGGTCCAAACGAAATGCCGTTTCTGCAGCCATACATTACAAACAAATAGACCCAAGACACAACATAATTTACATAAACATCCATCACATCGCTGTGATGGAAGGCCAAATAAACTTATCTCTCCACTGCACTGATAGTTTCCCCCCCCCCCCCCCCCCACCCCCCCGATGTCAGAGTCAAAGTCAAAGCCCCCGGCTGGCGATGGCAATTGTCCCACGGCCCAACATGTTCCCGATGTGCTGGGGGAGTCCAGCAATTTGAACCAGGGGCCACAGTTTAAGAATAAGGGATAAGCCATTTAGAACGGAGACGTGGAAACACTTCTTCTCACAGAAGGCAGGAACGGGGTACTGATTGTGGATGATCAGCCATGATCACATTGAATGGTGGTGCTGGCTCGAAGGGCCGAATGGCCTACTCCTGCACCTATTGTCTATTGTCTATTGTCTGTCGGAATCAAAGATCCGCTCTCTGATCTTTGGTCGGGATCGGGATTGTCAAGAGGCCTGGGGACGAGTGAGTATGAGCTGCGTCTTCGAAGGGGGAGTAATCCATGTGTACATGTGATAGTTGTGGCCCGCCATCCCGCTCACAGACATGTGTCCCGGTCCCAATGTAGAACAAGTTAGCCCATCCCTGGTCTATATCCCTCGTTTCCCTTTCTGCTGAATCTCAGTCTGAAGAAGGGTCTCGACCCAAAACGTCGCCTCTTCCTTCTCTCCAGAGGTGCTGCCTGTCCCGCTGAGTTACTCCAGCAATTTGTATCTATCTTCAACAGCTGGATGCTAAAATGGGATCTCCAATGACTCCTGTGGTCAATTCAAACACTGGCCTTGTGAGTGTGCATGTTGTTGACCCACCCAAGCTTATATAAGCTTTAAAAATCATTCATCCTGCTCGTCATTCTAACATGAAATGATGCAAAAGGCTTCACACTTGCGACATAGATCCGAACAGCACAGGAACAGGATCTTCGGCCCGCAGTGTCAGCGTTTGCGTCTTATCTTCAGTGCTATTGAGGGAGTGCAGCGTAGGTTTACAAGGTTAATTCCCGGGATGGCGGGACTGTCATATGCTGAGAGAGTGGAGCGGCTGGGCTTGTGCACTCTGGAGTGTAGAAGGATGAGAGGAAATCTCATTGAAACATATACAATTATTAAGGCTTTGGACACAGTAGAGGCAGGAAACATTTTCCGTATGTTGGGGGAGTCCAGAACCAGGGGCCACAGTTTAAGAATAAGGGATAAGCCATTTAGAACGGAGACGTGGAAACACTTCTTCTCACAGAGAGTGGTGAGTCTGTGGAATTTTCTGCCTCGGTGAGGGCGGTGGAGGCAGGTTCTCTGGATACTTTCAAGAGAGAGCTAGATGGGACTCTTAAAGATAGTGGAGTCAGGGGATATGGGGAGAAGGCAGGAACGGGGTACTGATTGGGGATGATCAGCCATGATCACATTGAATGGCGGTGCTGGCTCATAGGGCCGAATGGCCTACTCCTGCACCTGTTGTCTATTGTCTATTGTCTATAAACCAGTATCTGCAGTTCCTTCCATACACAGCTACTTCAGCCCAAAGAAGGGTCCCGAAACGTCACACCCATTCCTTCTCTCCAGAGATGCTGCCTGTCCCGCTGAGTTACTCCAGCATTTTGTGTCTGTCTTCAGTGTAAATCAGCATCTGTGGTTCCTTCCTGCACAACTTTGCCCTTTCGAGCAAAAGGTACCAAAGTGTGAAAAAGCACACCTCCAGATTCAGGGACAGTTTCTTCACAGCTGTTATCAGGCAACTGAACCATCCTTAATAATAATAATAATAATATATTTTATTGTCATTGCACATAAGTGCAACGAGATTTGGTATGCAGCTTCCAACCGATGTCATAACTTAAATAACTAATACAATTTAGATTCCCCGAGAATATGGATTGTAAAATAGTCAAAACAGTTCAAACAGACTAAAGTGCAGATGTGTCTGTGTGTCGTGACCATCCGAGGGAGACAGTTCATGTGGGGTGGGGGGACTCAGCAGGGCCGGTTCAGAGCCGCTATAGCTCTGGGGATGAAGCTGTTCCTGAGTCTGGAGGTTCGGGCGTAGAAGGCCTTGTAACGTCTGCCGGAGGGAAGTAGTTCGAACAGTCCATTACAAGGGTGTGAGGAGTCTTTATGGATGCTGACGGCCTTCCTGAGGCACCGTGTGTGGTAGATGCCCTCCAAGGTTGGTAGCTGTGTCCCAATGATCCTCTGCGCTCTGTGGACGACGCGCTGAAGAGCTCTCCTCTCCGCCTCCGTGCAGCTGAGATACCACACAGAGATGGCATACGTTAATATGCTCTCTGTGGTGCAGCGGTAGAACGGTGTCAGCAGCTGTTGGGGCAGACCAGTCTTTTTTAAAGTCCTCCGGAAGAACAGTCGTTGCTGTGCCTCCTTGACCAGCGCAGCGGTGTTGGTGGACCATGTGAGGTCCTCTGAGATCTCTTTCACCAACTAGAGAGCGGTCGTTGACAACTGAAGCCCAGAACCAGGGGCCACAGTTTAAGAATAAGGGGTAAGCCATTTAGAACGGAGACGTGGAAACGCGTTTTCACACATTTGTGAGTGTGGAATTCTCTGCCTCAGAGGGCGGTGGAGGCCGGTTCACTGGATGCTTTGAAGAGAGAGCTGGATAGGGCTCTTAAAAATAGCAGTCGGGGGATATGGGGAGAAGGCAGGAACGGGGTACTGATTGTGGACGATCAGCCATGATCACATTGAATGGCGGTGCTGGCTCGAAGGGCCAAATGGCCTACTCCTACACCTATTGCCTATCGCACTATCTATTTTGTGCCTATCACTTGTTTTAATGTGGTTTTTATTCTCCCCCAGGTACTGGAGAGAGTATCCTCTCAGCATTGAGCAATCTATCGTCTCTTCCTTGGATAGCCCGATCCAAAATAGAACGACACTTGCAAATGCTCTCTGTTCTACAATGGGTTGCCTCCTTCCTATTGTTGGGTACGTCATTTGTCTATTTAACATGTGTGTTCGCAAGTTGAAACAAGTTGTTGGAGTAGAATTAAGGCCATTCGGCCCATCGAGTCCACCTACAACGCTAGAGACCCGGGTTTGATCCTGACTACGGGTGCGTGTCTGTACGGAGTTTGTACGTTCTCCCCCTGACCGCGTGGGTGTTCTCCGAGATCCTTCTCCCCATAACCCTTGACCCAATAGAAAATAGGTGCAGGAGTGGGCCATTCGGCCGCCCTTCGAGCCAGCACTGCCATTCAATGCGACCATGGCTGATCATCCCCAATCAGTACCCCGTTCCTGCCTCCTCCCCATATCCCCTGACTCCACTATCTTTAAGAGCACTATCTAGCTCTCTCTTGAAAATAACCAGAGAACCGGCCTCCACTGCCCACTGAGGCAGAGAATTCCACAGACTCACAACTCTGTGTGAAAAATTGTTTCCTCTTCTCCGTTCTAATGGCTTACCCCTTATTCTTAAACTGTGGCCCCTGGTTCTGGACTCCCCCAACATCGGGAACGTTTCCTGCCTCTAGCGTGTCCAAGCCCTTAATCATCTTATATGACTCAATAAGATGCCCTCTCATCCTTCTAAACTCCAAAGTATACAAGCCCAGCCGCTCCATTCTCTCAGTATGCGACAGTCCCGTCATCCTGGGAATTAACCTGGTGAACCTACGCTGCACTCCCTCAATAGCAAGAATGTCCTTCCTCAAATTAGGGAACCAAAACTGCACATAATACTCCAGGTGTGGTCTCACTAGGGCCATTTGTCACCCATTCCTTCTCTCCAGAGATGCTTGCTGTCCCGCTGAGGTACTTCAACATTTTGTGTCTATCCCCATGTCTCTCTATCCCTGTGCGTCTACAAGCCTGTTAAACATTGCTATTGTATCTGCTTCCACTATCATCCTTTAGTTTATTGTAACTCTACAGTCATAGAGTGATACAGCATGGAAACTTGCCCTTACCGACATGCCCCAGCTGCACTAGTCCCACTTGCCTGCGCTTGGTCCATATCCCTCCAAACCTGTCCTATCCATGTACCTGTCTAACTGTTTCTTAAATGTTGGGATAGTCCCAGCCTCAACTACCTCCTCCGGCAGCTCGTTCCATACAGCCGTTGCTGGTTGCTGCAAATTTGGTGGGCTGAGGGGGGCATGTTTCTGCACTGTAACTCTAAAGTCCCGAGTATAGTCTGAAGAATGTTCTATGGTCTATTAGTTTAGTATAGAGATACAGCGCGGAAACAGGCCTTTCCTTCGGCCCACCGAGTCAGCCCTGACCAGCGATCCCCGCACACTAACACTATCCTACACCAACCAGGGACAATTTGTAAACAAAAACCATTGCATACACCAAGCCAATTAACCTCTGTTAACCGCATGTCTTTGGAGTGTGGGAGGAAACCAAAGATCTCGGAGAAAACCCACGCGGGTCACGGGGAGAACGTACAAACTCCGTACGATAGTCGGGATCGAACCCAGGTCACTGGCACTGCAAGACAGCAACTCTACCGCTGCTCTTCTGTGTTCGCTGTTCCGTGCTCTCTGTTCCCTGTTGTGTTCCATGTTGTGTTCCATGTTCCCTGTTGTGTTCTCTGCTCCATGTTCCCTGTTGTGTTCTCTGTTCCGTGTTCCCTGTTCCATGTTGTGTTCCATGTTCCCTGTTGTGTTCTCTGTTCCCTGTTCCCTGTTGTGTTCTGCGTTCCGTGTTCCATGTTGTGTTCTGTTCCGTGTTGTGTTCTCTGTTCCGTGTTCCGTGTTCCATGTTGTGTGTTGTGTTCCGTGTTCCATGTTGTGTTCTCTGTTCCATGTTCCATGTTGTGTTCTCTGTTCCATATTCCATGTTGTGTTCTCTGTTCCGTGTTCCATGTTGTGTTCCATATTCCATGTTGTGTTCTCTGTTCCGTGTTCCGTGTTCCATGTTGTGTTCTCTGTTCCCTGTTTGGTGTTCCATGTTGTGTTCTCTGTTCCGTGTTCCATGTTGTGTTCTCTGTTCCCTGTTTGGTGTTCCATGTTGTGTTCTCTGTTCCCTGTTTGGTGTTCCATGTTGTGTTCTCTGTTCCCTGTTTGGTGTTCCATGTTGTGTTCTCTGTTCCCTGTTTGGTGTTCCATGTTGTGTTCTCTGTTCCCTGTTTGGTGTTCCATGTTGTGTTCTCTGTTCCGTGTTCCATGTTGTGTTCTCTGTTCCATGTTCCGTGTTCCATGTCGTGTTCTCTGTTCCGTGTTCCCTGTTCCCTGTTCTGTTCTCTGCTCCGTGTTCTGTGTTCCGTTCCGTGTTCTCTGCTCTGTGTTCCGTGTTGTGTGTCGTGTGTTCCGTGCTCCGCATTCCGTTAGCTTGCCTCTTGCCCGGTGAAAGTAAAACCAAGTTAAACGGGGAGTTTAGAAGTGGGTGCAGGTTATTTTCCAGAGAGCTGCTTTCAGTGCAGCGACCTTGCTCCCAGGGTCACTGGTATCTCAGTGTACATTGTGGGAGCGTGGGGTCAGCACCAGTGCAGCGAGCAGAGCGCTCCTGGAAAGTTACCATCTGGACCAACGCCAGTCGTGGAATATATGGATTATGTGCAAGCAGAAAAGAGATAGCATCATGTCCAGCACAGATAGGGTGGGCTGAAGGGCCAGTTCCTGCGTTGTTCTGTCCTACCTTCTATGACAGATGACCAAAACAATCACAGGGAGAAAATCGGGTGTACTAAATCGCAAAGGGGGATACAGCAGATAGGGTTGAAGCCAGAGGGTCTTTTACCCAGCGTGGGGGGAATCAAGAACCAGAGGACATAAGTTCAAGGTGAGAGGGGAAAAATCTAATAGGAACTAGAGGGGAAACGTTTTCACATAATTAGACCATTCAGCCCATCAAGTCTACTCCACCATTCAATCATGGCTGATTTATCTCTCCCACCTAACCCTTGTACACTCTAGAATTTAGAAGGATGAGAAGTTATCTTATTGAAACGTATAAGAATATTAAGGGTTTGGACACGCTAGAGGCAGGAAACATGTTCCCGATGTTGGGGGAGTCCTGAACCAGGGGCCACAGTTTAGGAATAAGGGGTAAGCCATTTAGAACGGAGATGAGGAAACACTTTTTCTCACAGAGAGTTGTGAGTCTGTGGAATTCTCTGCCTTGGAGGGCGGTGGAGGCTGGTTCTCTGGATGCTTTCAAGAGAGAGCTAGATAGGGCTCTTAAAGATAGCGGAGTCAGGGGGTATGGGGAGAAGGCAGGAACGGGGTACTGATTGGGGATGATCAGCCGTGATCACATTGAAAAGCGGTTCTGGCTCAACGGACCGAATGGCCTACCCCTGCACCTGTTGTCTATTGTCTAAAACCCACACAGGTCGAGGGAAGAACGTACATACTGTGCAGATAGCATCCGTAGTCAAGGATCTAATTCGGGTCTATGACGTTGTAAGGCAATAGTTCTACTGCCACGCCACCTTACTGCCCCGATGAGGAGGAATATCTTTAGAGTCATAGAGTGATACACCGTGGAAACAGGCCCTTCGGCCCAACTTGCCCACACCGGCCAACAATGTCCCAGCTACACTAGTCCCACCTGCCTGCATTTGGCCCATATCCCTCCAAACCTGTCCTATTATCTAAATGGTGGCCGATACACCCAAAGGGGGAGATGTGAGCGAGATCCCTGGGTGTCATGGTACACTTTTCATTGAAGGTAGGCTATGTGCAGGTGCAGCAGGCAGTAAAGAAAGCGAATGGTCTGTTAGCTTTCATTGCAAAAGCTTTTTGAGTATAGGAGTCAGGGAGGTTCTACTGCAGTTGTACAGGGTCAGTGTGTGAGACCACCCAGAGTATTGCGTACAAGTTTTGGTCTCCAAATCTGAGGAAGGACATTATTGCCATAGAGGGAGTTTGCGGAGAGACGGTTCTGGGGACTGATTCCTGGGATGTCAGGGAGGTGCTATGATGAGCAAAGACTGGATAGACTTGGTTTATACTCTCTAGAATTTAGAAGATTTGAGAGGGGATCTTATAGAAACTTACAAAATTCTTAAGGGGTTGGACAGGCTAGATGCAGGAAGTTTGTTCCTGAGGTTAGGGAAGTCCAGGACAAGGGGTCACAGCTTAAGGATAAAGGGGAAATCCTTTAAAACCGAGATGAGAAGAACTTTTTTCACACAGAGAGTGGTGAATCTCTGGAACTCTCTGCCACAGAGGGTAGTTGAGGCCACTTCATTGGCTATATTTAAGAGGGAGTTAGATGTGGCCCTTGTGGCTAAGGGGATCAGGGGGTATGGAGAGAAGACAGGTACGGGATACTGAGTTGGATGATCAGCCATGATCATATTGAATGGCGGTGCAGGCTCGAAGGGCCGAATGGCCTACTCCTGCACCTAATTTCTATTTTCTATCCATGTACCTGTCTAACTGTTTCTTAAACGTTGGGATAGTCCCAGCCTCAACTACCTCCTCTGGCAGCTTGTTCCATACACCCACCACCCTTTGTGTGAAAATGTTACCCCTCAGATTCCTATTAAATCTTTTCCCCTTCACCTTGAGCCTATGTCCTCTGGTCCTCGATTCACCTACTGTGGGCAAGGGACTCTACCTGATCTACTCCTCACAGAGCAAAGCTTTTGTGCGTGCTAACCAGTCAGTGGAAAGACATTGCACGCTTGCAATCGAGCCGTCCACAGTGTAAACATACAGGTTTAAGGGAAAAAAGCGAATGGTGTTAATGTGCGGGGATCGCTGGTCGGCGCAGACCCCGGTGGGCCTGTTTCCGCACTGTATCTCTAAACGAAAACCTTTGAAGCGATGGTGGGCGTGGACTCAGTAGGCCGAAGGGCCTGTTTCCACGCTCCAAATTAAAAGAACGGCCTGGGTGAAATTGCCCCTAATGTGCAGGGAGTGGATGAGGATTTAGGACAACATCGAGCATAGAACCGGTGGTTGATTGTTGGTGCGGACTCGGTGGGCCGAAGGGCCTGTTTCCGTGCTGTGTCTCCAAACTGAACTCAAAAAGGAGACGGCTTGGTTTTATATTGGGCTCTTCCCTGATTGCCATCGTCCTTGATTTGTGGTTTGATTTGATTTCTTGCAGGTATCGTCTGCAGCATAATCCTGGCTTATACCTTCTTCACTAATTGCTGGCCAATTGCAGCTCTGTACTTGTCCTGGTTGATCCTAGACTGGGATACGCCCAACCAAGGTACGTGATTGTGGGGGGGGGGGGGGGGGGGGGGGTAGAGTGGCTGCCTCGCAGCCCCAGGGACCCGCGTTCGATCCCGACCACGGCTGCTGCCTGCACGGAGTTTGCACGTTCTCCCTGCTACCGTGCGGGTTTTCTCCAGATTCCTCCACCTCGCACTCCGAAGGCGGGCAGATTTATGGGTTAAGGGCCCTGTCCCACTGTACGAGCTAATTCAAGAGTTCTCCCGAGTTTCCCCTGATTCGAACTCGGAGAATTACGGTAATGGCCGCTCGTGGGTATTCGGGGCTCTCGTGGACATTTTTCGACATGTTGAAAAACCTTCACGAGCGTACCGCGTTTCCCGAGTACCTGCCGTTAGCGTTACGAGCCGTTAAGAGATGTCACGAGTTCTGAGGTAGCCGCTACGTACATTCTACGTGCTTACCACGAGTTTGATTTTTTTTTTTTGACTCTTGAATTACCTCGTACAGTGGGACAGCCCCTTTAATTTGTTTCGGTAACAGGTCTTTCCCCCCCCCAGACGGTTTCCCACCCCCCCACAAAATATGGCGCCTAGGCCTCATCGGGATTTCTGCGTCTGATCGTTGGGTCGAATTTGCTCCCCTGCGGCCAGAACCTCCGAACTAAAGAACGTTCCTTTGGGAAAGAGATGAGGAATTTCTTTAGTCAGTGGGTGGTAAATCTGTGGAACTCATTGCCACAGGCAGCTGTGGAGGCCAAGACATTGGATTTTTTTTGTAAGGCAGAGATAGATTCTCGGCTAGTACGGGTGTTGGGGGTTATGGGGAGAAATCATGAGAGGAATAGATCGGGTAGAGTCTTTTACCCAGAGTAGGGGAATCGAGGACCAGAGGACACGGGTTCAAGGTGAAGGGAAAAAGATTTAATAGGAATTTGAGGAGTAACTTTTTCACAGGGTGGTGGGTGTGTGGAACGCGCTGCCAGAGGAGGTAGTTGAGGCTGGGACTATCCTAACGTTTAAGAAACAGTTAGACAGGTATATGGATAGTACAGGTTTAGAGGGATATGGACCAGTGGGACTGGTGTAGTTGGGACATTGTTGGCCAGTGTGGGCGAGTTGGGCTGAAGGGCCTGTTTCCACACTGTATTAATCTATGACTATATCTAAGGCAGGAGAAAGGGGTTAGGAGGGAGAGATAGATCAGCCATGTTGAATGGTGGAGTAGACTTGATGGGCCGAATGGCCTCATTCTGTTCCTGGAATTGATGAATTTTTCAGTCTTCTGGTGCAGGTGACCCTGACATATACGGAAGATCCACCACAAAGGTCATGTCTGGTCACTCTCCGCCTTACAAAAATATCCACTGACTTGGCCTCCACAGCCATCTGTGGCAATGAGTTCCACAGATTCACCACCCTCTGGCTGAAGGTTGCGTGTATGTAGAACCAGCTGTCACAGGGGGAAGTTGAGGAAGTGCTGTAACAATATTTAATAGACATTTAAGGTAGACAAAAACGCTGGAGAAACTCAGCAGGTGAGGCAGCATCTATGGAGCAAAGGAACTAGGTGACGTTTCGGGTCGAGACCCTTCAGTCTTTAATAGACATCTGGTCAGGTGCAAAGAGCCCAATTCTGCTCCAATCACTTATGAATTTCACGCTAGACACAAAAAGCTGGAGTAACTCAGCAGGACAGGCAGCATCTCTGGAGAGAAGGAATAGGTGACGTCTCGGGTCGAGACCCTTCTTCAGACCTGAAACGTCTTACCCATTCATATAACCATATAACCATATAACAATTACAGCACGGAAACAGGCCATCTCGGCCCTACAAGTCCGTGCCGAACAACTTTTTTCCCTTAGTCCCACCTGCCTGCACTCATAACATAACCCTCCATTCCTTTCTCATCCATATGCCTATCCAATTTATTTTTAAATGTTACCAACGAACCTGCCTCCACCACTTCCACTGGAAGCTCATTCCACACCGCTACCACTCTCTGAGTAAAGAAGTTCCCCCTCATATTATCCCTAAACTTCTGTCCCTTAATTCTGAAGTCATGTCCTCTTGTTTGAATCTTCCCTATTCTCAAAGGGAAAAGCTTGTCCACATCAACTCTGTCTATCCCTCTCATCATTTTAAAGACCTCTATCAATTCCCCCCTTAACCTTCTGCGCTCCAAAGAATAAAGCCCTAACTTGTTCAACCTTTCTCTGTAACTTAGTTGCTGAAACCCAGGCAACATTCTAGTAAATCTCCTCTGTACTCTCTCTATTTTGTTGACATCCTTCCTATAATTAGGCGACCAAAATTGTACACCATACTCCAGAATTGGTCTCACCAATGTCTTGTACAATTTTAACATTACATCCCAGCTTCTATACTTCTATACTCAATACTCAATTCCTTCTCTCCGGAGATGCTGCCTGACTCGCCGAGTTCCTCCAGCTCTTCATGCCTATCTTTGGTTTAAACCAGAATCTGCAGTTCCTTCCTGCGCTTGTGAATTTGATGTTGCTTTCGGGAATCTTTTCGAGATAGCGTGGAAACTGGTGCTTTTACTTTCCAGGAGGCAGGCGGTCAGCGTGGGTGCGGAACTGGGCCCTGTGGCGATATTTCCGAGAATACTTCCCCATCAGAGTGAGTAGATTTTAAAAACTAGGACCGCCCGTGCCTTTTAAAATGATGGCCACTAGCCCGACTTGCGACTTGCGTGGATGATTTGGCTCGGATAATTCGGTTCAGTCTCATTGTTGTCACGTGTGTCGGTTTACAGTGAGATGCTTTTGTTTCCGATTGCATCGGGCACGCTGCCGCAGCGGTAGGGTCGCTGCCTCGCGGCGCCGGAGACGCAGGTTCCATCCCGACCACGAGTGCTGTCTGTGCGGAGTTTGTACGTTCTCCCCGTGACCTGCGTGGGTTTTCTCGGAGATCTTTCATTTCCCACACCTCCTCTGGATGCTTTCAAGAGGAGGCTAGATAGAGCTCTCAAAGATAGCGGAGTCAGGGGATATGGGGAGAAGGCAGGAACGGGGTACTGATTGGGGATGATCAGCCATGATCACATTGAATGGCGGTGCTGGCTCAAAGGGCCGAATGGCCGACTCCTGCACCTATTGTCTATTGTCTTCCACAGACGTGTAGGTTAATTGGCTTGGTATGTGTAAATTGTCCCGTGTGTGTGTTAGTGTTGGCATGCGAGGATCGCTGGTCGGTGGGGACTCGGTGGGCCGAAGGACCTGTGCCCGTGCTATATCTCTAAACCAGTGGTTCCCAACGTGGGGTGTACGCCCCACAGGGGGGCAATTTGATTTTAAGGGGGGCAATTGAGCGTGACTGAGGAGGTCTGGGTCCAAATTTTTGATTTTTATTTTTTTGGATTTTCCATCAGGTAAACATCTGTAGTTTATGTTTCAGATGTTATTTTGAGTAAATAATTTTTTTGGGGTAAAAAAGGTCTTTATTGTGTAGTTATTACATAATCACCGCGCCATCGCTCTTCATGCACGTCGCACGAAGCGTGCGAGGTCATTTTTTTAAACAATTTTTTAGTAATTTCTTGCTCAGAACTTTAACTGTCTTTTGTTTATTTCATTTTTCTTTTTCATGGATGCCATGTTCTTTCGAAGCTTGTTTAAACCAAGGTATTGGCGTTTTAAGCTTCTTCAGCTGAAACAGAGTTCACTTTTTAAATGATAAGAATTATATATCACCACATGGGGGGGGGCATCAGGATTTTAGAGGTGATTAGGTGGGGCATGGCCAAAAAAAGGTTGGGAACCACTGCTCTAAACTAAACTAAGTGGACGAAGAACATCCTGACGAACTGTTTTGTGCAAGACCATTGTTGCCCAGTGGTTGATGCCCGAACTGAAACGTCGTCTGTCCATTGTCCTAAATGCACGGAGCTGCGGATGCTGGAATTCTGAGCCAAGCAGTGCTGGAGGAAGTCGTCCGGTCGGCCAGTGTTTTGGGCCGTGACCCACTGACCTCCTCCACCACTTTGCTTTGGCTCAAAACTCCAGCATCTGCAGTACAGCACTTGTGACTCCAGCTGATAAATGCCCATCTGCTATGCTGTGATCATTTACAGCCCACATATAAAGGGGGCCATCAGTCACATCTCTCCATGTGCAGCTGACCACGATGGCCCAAATCTAAATTCACCAGTTCCTAACGAAGGAAAAACGCAGTTAGTCCCTGGTGAGATAGGCGTTTACAGTCCGAATTGCCTCTGGGAAGAAACTCCTTCTCAACCTCTCCGTTCTCACCGCATGGCAACGGAGGCATTTGCCTGACCGTAGCAGCTGGAACAGTCCGTTGCAGAGGTGGAAGGGGTCTCTCATGATTTTATTTGCTCTGGAGTTGCACTTCCTGTCAACCTCATTCTCCTGCCTTCTCCCTTCAAAAACCCAAAGGTCACACACTGGCATCATTTGCGCGTAATTTATGTGACATAATTTACGTGCCACGACGCACGCATTGTGCCGCGCACGTGATGTGCGCACGGTGCATGGTGACATAGGCAGTGACGCGCCCCCCGTGATTTTGGGATTCATAAAATCTTTGCGTGCCAAGTGGGACAGGCCCTTTACTCATCAAGAGCCTATAGATCTCTGCCTTAAAAATATCCACATCCTCTACAACCATCTGTGGCAATTAATTGCACCGATTCACCACCCTCTGACTCAAGCTGTTGCCAGAACTCGGGTGGAGGGGGCTGGGGATCTGAGTGAAAGAGAGGTTGAGTAGGTTGGGACTCTATTCCTTGGAGCGTAGGAGGATGAGGCGTGCATTTTCCAGAGGTGTATAAAATCATGCGAGGAGTAGATCGGGTAGAGTCGCTTGCCCAGAGTAGGTGAATCGAGGACCAGAGGACACGGGTTTAAGGTGAAGGGTGAAAGATTTAATGTCTAACTTTTTTCTGCTTGCTCATGATCCATATTCCACGACTGGCGTTGGTCCAGATGGTAACTTTCCAGGAGCGCTCTGCTCGCTGCACTGGTGCTGACCCCACGCTCCCACAATGTACGCTGAGATACCAGTGACCCTGGGAGCAAGGTCGCTGCACTGAAAGCAGCTCTCTGGAAAATAACCTGCGCCCACTTCTAAACTCCCCGTGTAGAAACATAGACATGGAAACATAGAAAATTGGTGCAAGAGGAGGCCATTCGGCCCTTTCGAGCCAGCACCGCCATTCATTGTGATCATGGCTGATTGTCCCCAATCAATAACCCGTGCCTGCCTTCTCCCCATATCCCTCGGCTCCACTAGCCCCTAGAGCTCTATCTAACTCTCTCTTAAATGATTTGCCCTCCACTGCCCTCTGTGGCAGGGAATTCCACAAATTCACAACTCTCTGGGTGAAAAAGATTTTTTCTCACCTCTGTCTTAAATGGCCTCCCCTTTATTCTAAGACTGTGTGGCCCCTGGTTCTGGACTCGCCCAACATTTTGGAACATTTTCCCTGCATCTAGCTTGTCCAGTCCTTTTATAATTTTATATGTTGCTGCGGAGTTTTGGGCCGGGCGCTGGGCTTTGCGTGTGACGTTGCGTAGCCCGGGCCAAAAGGTCTCAGCTGTCCCGCCAGCTGGTGTTTGTGTTCTGCTTCACGTTAATTCCGGCGCCCCGTCCAACTCGTGAACCGATGATCGGCCGTGAGAAGGAGGGGTGGTGGTGGTGTTGGCGGTAAGCGAAGGTCCGAAGGCCGGACAGCTGGCCGGGTTGCCGACCAACCGACGGGGCCACGGGCGAGGCGGCTGCTGCTGCTGCTGCACTCCACGGGCTGCACTACGTTGGGACGGGCGAGGCGGGACCGGACGCGGCGCTCCGACACGACAGTCCCCTCGACCCGAGTAGCAGCGGTCAAATACGGGACAAGGGCGATCCCGTGTACGGGACAAACCAATTTAACCCAAAATACGGGATGTCCCGGCTAATACAGGGCAGTTGGCGACCCTAGTTTAGAGATACAGCACAGAAACGGGCCCTTCAGCCCACCGAGTCCACACCGCCTGCCACTTTCCTACCCACATTGGGGACAATTTACAATATTACTGGAGCCAATTAGCTTACAAATCTGTTCGTCTTTTGGAGTGTGGGAGGAAACCGGAGCACCCGGAGAAAAGCCACGCAGGTCAGAGAGAGAACGTGCAAACTCCGTACAGACAGCACCGTAGTGGGTATTGTACCAGGGTGTCTGGCGCTGTGAGGCAGCAGCTCTACCCGCATGCCGCCCCACATTATAAAGAATGTGTATGAAAGTAGATTCCAACAATGGGTGCAGAGGTCGGGTAACGTGGCAGTGATCAGGTTATCTGGTGCTTCAAGCTTGTCACCCTTGTAAACTGTCTTTATCAGGTGAGACGTTAACCTGATAAGGCTGCTGACACAGGGTGGCACGGTGGTAGAGTCGCAGCCTCACAACGCCAGGTTCGATCCCGGCTACGGGCGCTGTCTGTACGGTGTTTGCACGTTCTCCCCGTGACCCGCGTGGGTTTTCTCCGAGATCTTCGGTTTCCTCCCACACTCCACAAAGATGTGCAGGTTTGTAGGCTAATTGTCTTGGTGTAAATGTGTAAGGTTGTCCCGAGTGTGTGTGTAGGGTAGTGTTGGTGTGCGGGGATCGCTGGTCGGCGCGGACCCGGTGGGCCAAAGGGCCTGTTTCCGCGCTGTATGTCTAAACTGAACTAAGAAACTAAACTGAGATGCCAAGCAGCAAGATACTGGGCCAGAAGATAATGAGCGATCATTGATAGCAGCTGATGGACTTTGCCTTAATTGCCATCGAGTCACCTCTAAGGAATATCCTGCCCTGGTGTCAATGATTCTGCTATGACGGCCCGTGCTGGTGTCTACGTGAGGCAGAGCTGTCGAATCGACAGTGCCTCCTGTGTGTCTCTTATCTGGCCCTTTTTACAATGTTTACTCGGTAATTAGAGTAGAAATAGCTGATGGGGCACAACTTGAATCTAAACCAAACATCTGCCTTGACACGTAGCTGGCCAGAGTCCCAGTTACCTTAATCGGTCTGAAGAAGGGCCTCGACCCGAAACGTCACCCATCCCTTCTCTCCAGAGATCCCGCTGAGTTACTCCAGCTTTGATTGACCCTACACTTGGTATGCATCTGAGCTTGGATTGTGGACAATACATATAGGCCCTTTGGCCCAACTTGCCCACGCCGACCAACATGCCCCACCTACACTAGTCCCACTGTCTGCGTTTGACCCATATTCTTCCAAACCTGTCCTTTCCATGTACCTCTCCGAATGTTTCTTAAACGTTGCAATACTTCCCCTGCCTCAACTACCCCTTCCTGCAGCTTGTTCCATCCACCCATATATGTTCTAAATTTAGCAATAATTTACAGTTAGACATAAAATTCTGGGGTGACTCTATAGACAATAGGTGCAGGAGTAGGCCATTTGGCCCTTTGAGCCAGCACCGCCATTCCATGTGATCATGGCTGATCATTCTCAATCAGTACCCCGTTCCTGCCTTCTCCCCATAGCTCCTGAGTCCACTATCTTTAAGAGCCCTATCTAGCTCTCTCTTGAAATTATCCAGAGAACCGGCCTCCTCGGCCTCTGAGGCAGAGAATTCCACAGACTCACCGCTCTCTGTGTGAAAAAGTGTTTCCTCATCTCCGTTCTAAATGGCTTACCCCTTATTCTTAAACTGTGGCCCCTGGTTCTGGACTCCCCCAACATCGGGAACATGTTTCCTGCCTCTAGCATGTCCAAACCCTTAATAATCTTATGTTTCAATAAGATTGCCTCTCATCCTTCTAAACTCCAGAGTATACAAGCCCAGCTGCTCCATTCTCTCAGCACATGACAGTCCCGCCATCCTTGTAAACCTACGCTGCACTCCCTCAATAGCAAGAATGTCCTTCCTCCAATTAGGGGACCAAAACTGCACACAATACTCCAGGTGTGGTCTCACTAGGGCCCTGTACAACTGCAGCAGGACCTCTTTGCTCTGCCATTTGATCACATTAGGTAACATTTGGAGTATTGTGTGTAATGTTGGTCACCATATAACTTAAAGGATAAGGGGGCTTTGAAGAGGTGCAGAAGTGATTTGCCAAGACATTCCCTGTATTGGAGTGTATCAGCAATAGTTTCTGTTCATAAATAATATGAGCAGAATTAGGCCCATTCGGCCCATCAAGTCCCACTCCGCCATTCAATCATGGCTGATCTATCTCTCCCTATCAACCCCGTTCTTCTTGGTTCTTGGTTTCCTGGTTTCTTGGTCCTCTTGGTTGAGGGGGCTGGGGGTGAGGGGGAGGGGTTGGGGGAAGGGGTAGGGGGGGTTGGGGAGGGGGTGGGGTTGGGGGAGGAGGGTGAGGGGGGAATATCTGTTCACCCTCGGATTATCTTTAAGCGGCCTGTACTGGACTTTACCTTGCATTAAATGTTATTCCCTTTATCCTATATCTATACACTGTGGACGGCTCGATTGTAATCATGTGGAGAGGATGTTTCCACTAGTGGGAGAGTCGAGTACCTCAAAATTAAAGGACGTTCCTTTAGGACGTTCCTTTAGGAGATGAGGTGGAATGAGGTGTTCCCGATGTTGTGGAAGTCCAGGACAAGGGGTCACAGTTTAAGGATAAGGGGGAAATCCTTTAGGACCGAGATGAGGAAAACATTTTTCACACAGAGTGTGGTGAATCTCTGGAATTCTCTGCCACAGAGGGTAGTTGAGGCCAGTTCTTTGGCTATATTTAAGAGGGAGTTAGATGTGGCCCTTGTGGCTAAGGGGATCAGGGGGTATGGAGAGAAGGCAGGATACTGAATTGGATGATCAGCCATGACCATATTGAATGGCGGTGCAGGCTCGAAGGTGCAGGCTCCTGCACCTATTTTCTATGTTTCTATGAATTTCTTTAGTCAGAGTGCAGTGAATCTGTGGAATTCTTTGCCACAGAGGGCTGTGGATATTTTTAAGGCAGAGACAGATGGATTCTTGATTAGTGCGGGTGTCTGGGGTAATGGGGAGAAGGCAGGAGAATGGGGTTAGGAGGGAGAGATAGATCAGCCATGATTGGATGGCGGAGTAGGCTTGATAGACCGAATGACCTAATTCTGCTCCTATCATTTGTGAACTAATGCATCGTCTATCTGCTGACTAGTTAGTACGCAGCAAAGAGCTTTTCACTGTACCTCTGTGCATGTGACAATAAACTAAATTGAACCATACACGAGCCAGGTCGACAAAAATGCTGGAGAAACTCAGCGGGTGAAGGAAATAGGCAACGACCTCTGGCTCGATCTATTTCCTTCGCTCCGTAGATGCTGCCTCACCCGCTGAGTTCCTCCAGCACTTTTGTCTACCTTCGATTTTCCAGCATCTGCAGCTCCTTCTTAAACATACACGAGCCACATGCGTTCTCCTGAAGAATGGAAGATTCATCATTCTGTAGCTTTGCCCGAGTGCGTCTCTGCCAACAGTGGTGAAAATTATCAGGAGCTTTTGCAATTGCAAGTTAAACTCTGCCCCTCGTTGTTGCAATTGGCGCTGGTTATTCTTGTCTGACATTCTCTCCGACATTGCAAACTTGGCCTTGAGTTCCAAAACTCGACAGATTCCATTTTCAGGGAATCTAACAGCAAATAGTTACTGTACTGTCTGTGTAAACACTCTGGCCAATTTACAGGCTGGGACTGGCGGGTCACTTCTGCCCCTTGACCAAATAGTAATTGGCATTGGAAATGGGGGGGTGAGGGGGAGGGGGAGGGAGAGGGACAGGGACAGAGTTAGAGTCCGGCAAAGACCAATTAAAAATAGTCCGAGGGTCTCCAATGAGGCAGAGGAGAGGTCAGGACCGCTCTCTAGTTGGTGAGAGGATGGTTCAGTTTAGTTTAGAGACACCGATACAGCATGGAAAGAGGCCCTTCGGCCCACTGAGTCCGCGCCGAACATACAATACACAATAGGTGCAGGAGTAGGCCATTCGGCCCTTCGAGCCAGCACCGCCATTCAATGTGATCATGGCTGATCATCCCCAATCAGTACCCAGTTCCTGCCTTCTCCGCTTATCCCCTGACTCCACTATTTTTAAGAGCCCTCTTGAAAGTATCCAGAGAACCTGCCTCCACCAGAGAATTCCACAGATTCACAACTCTCTGTGAGAAAAAGTGTTTCCGCATCTGCGTTCTAAATGGCTTGCCCCTTATTCTTAAATAATCAGGCCATTCAGCCCATCAATGCTGCTCCGCCATTCAATCATGGCCGATCTCTCTCCCTCCGAACCCCATTCTCCTGCCTTCTCACCGTAGGGGTTCAAGAATCTATCTATCTCTGCCTTCAAAACATCCACTGACTTGGCCTCCACAGCCGTCTGGCAGAGAATTCCACAGATTCACCGCCCTCCGACAAAATAAATTCCTCCTTACCTTCTTCCTAAAGGAACGTCCTTTAATTCTGAGGCCGTGCCCTCTGGTCCTAGACTCTCCCACTAGTGGAAACATCCTCTCCACATCCACTCTGTCCAAGCCTTTCAAGCAGTTCATACTATTTGCCATTTGTGGAGTAGACAATAGGGGCAGGAGTAGGCCATTCGGCCCTTCGAGCCAGCACCGCCATTCAATGCGACCATGGCTGATCATCCCCAATCAGTACCCCGTTCCTGCCTTCTCCCCATATCCCCTGACTCCGCTATCTTTAAGAGCCCCATCTAGCTCTCTCTTGAAAGTATCCAGAGAACCGGCCTCCACCGCCCTCTGAGGCAGAGAATTCCACAGACTCACAACTCTCTGTGTGACAAAGAGTATCTGATGCTTGCTGATGTTTTTGGTTTGACTCTCTCCCGTTGCAGCTGATAAAGACACACAGTCTCGCCCCCACACGGAACTATATATTCGGCTACCACCCTCACGGCATCTTCTGCTTCAGTGCCTTTTGCAACTTCGGGACCGAGGCCACGGGATTCTCCAAGAAGTTTCCAGGGATCCGGCCTTCCCTAGCCACGCTGGCCGGAAACTTCCGGCTGCCGATCCTGCGGGATTACCTGATGAGCGGTGGTGAGTGGCCTTCCTGACACGCGCGCACGCACACGCATATATAGTGGAGTTCCTTCAACACCAACCCAACCCTACCCCTTCCGTCGCTCCACGTTCGGCAAGGCCAGCAGCGTAACCAAGGACCAGTCTCACCCCACGGCCACTCCCTCTTCTCCCCTCTCCCATCGGGCAAGAGGTACAGAAGTGTGAAAACCAACGGACACACACCTCCAGATTCAGGGGCAGTTTCTTCCCAGCTGTCGTCAGGAAACTAAACCATCCTACCACAACCAATAGACAATAGGTGCGGGCGTAGGCCATTCAGCCCATCGAGCCAGCACCGCCATTCACTGTGATCATGGCTGATCATCCTCCATCAGTACCCTGTTCCTGCCTTCTCCCCATATCCCCTGACTCCGCTATTTTTAAGAGCCCTATCTAGCTCTCTCTTGAAAGTATCCAGAGAACCTGCCTCCACCACCCTAATGGCGGAGGCAGAGAATTCCACTAGAGAGTGGTCCCGACCTCCCATCTACCTCATTGGTGACCCTCGGACAATCCTATTGACTGGCTTCACCTTGCAGTAAACGTTATTCCCTTATCATGTATCTGTACACTGTGGACGGCTCGATTGTAATCATGTATTGTCTTTCCGCTGACTGGTTAGCGCGCAACAAAAGCTTTTCACTGTACCTCGGTACACATGACAATAGACTGATATTTTTACGGCAAAGATGAATAGATTCTGGATTAGGGCAGGTGTCGGGTGCTCTGAGGAGAAGGCAAGAGAATGGGGTTGAGAGGGAAAGGTAGATCAGCCATGATTGAATAGTGTAGGCTTAATGGGCCGAATGGCCAAATCCTCCTCCATTAATTATGAATATGAACATTATCAATATCATCAGATTGGCTCATGAAGTCAATCCACAATGTCTTTCCTCACCATTCTCTTATCTACCGTCACATGATCTATATGCCTCCATATCCATGTGCCAAAAGTCTCATAAAAGTTGAGTATAGGAGCAAAGAGGTCCTTCTGTAGTTGTACAGGGCCCCAGTGAGACCACATCTGGAGTATTGTGTGCGGTTTTGGTCCCTTAATTTGAGGAAGGACATTCTTGCTATTGAGGGAGTGCAGCGTAGGTTCACCAGGTTAATTCCCGGGATGGCGGGACTGTCATAAGCTGAGAGAATGGAGCGGCTGGGCTTGTACACTCTGGAGTTTAGAAGGATGAGAGGGAATCTTATAGAAACATATAAGATTGTTAAGGGTTTGGACATGCTAGAGATAGGAAACGTGTTCCTGATGTTGGGGGAGTCCAGAACCAGGGACCACAGTTTAAGAATTAGGGGTAAGCCATTTGGAACGGAGATGAAGAAACACTTTTTTCACTCAGAGTTGTGTCTGTGGAATTCTCTGCCTCGGAGGGCTGTGGAGGCCGGTTCTCTGGATGCTTTCAAGAGAGAGCTAGATAAGGTTCTTAAAGATAGCGGAGTCACGGGATATGGGGAGAAGGCAGGAACGGGGTACTGATTGGGGATGATCAGCCATGATCACATTGATCATGGCTGGCGGTGCAGGCTCGAAGGGCTGAATGGCCTCCTCCTGCACCTATTGTCTATTGTCTATGCTGAATATTCTCTTATCTACCTTCACATGACCTATCTGCCTCCATATCCATGGGCCTATCCAACAATGTTCATGGGTTATTGCGGTAGATTTAAGTCATCCAATCAAGGCTGATCTACCTCTCCCTCTCAACCCCATTCTCCTGCCTTCTCCCCATAACCCCTGACACCTGTACGGATCAAGAATCTAGCAATAGACAATAGGTGCAGGAGTAGGTCATTTGGCCCTTCGAGCCATCACCGCCATTCAATGTGATCATGGCTGATCGTCCACAATCAGTATTTAAGAAGGAACTGCAGATGCTGGAAAATCGAAGGTAGACAAAAGTGCTGGAGAAACTCAGCGGGTGCAGCAGCATCTATGGAGCGAAGGAAATGGGCAACGTTTCGGCCCGAAACGTTGCCTATTTCCTTCGCTCCATGGATGCTGCTGCACCCGCTGAGTTTCTCCAGCACCTTTGCTACCATCCCCAATCAGTACCCCGTTCTTGCCTTCTCCCCATATCCCCTGACTCCGCTATCTTTAAGAATCTTATCTAGCTCTCTCTTGAAAGTATCCAGAGAACCGGACTCCAGCGACCTCTCAAGCAGAGAATTCCACAGACTCGCAACTCTCTGTGAGAAAAAGTGTTCCCTCATCTCCGTTCTAAATGGCTTACTCCTTATTCTTAAACTGTTGGAACCCTTGGTTTCTTTGCCTTAAAATATTCATTTAGTTGGTTCCCACAGCCTTCAGTGGCAATGAATCCCACAGATAAAGAAATTCCTCCTCATCTCCTTTCAAAAAGTACGCCCTTTGATTCTGAGGCTGTGCCCTCTTGTCCTAGACTCTCCCACTAGTGGAAACATCCTCTCCACATCCACTCTATCCAGGCCTTTCACCATATAACCATATAAAAATTACAGCACGCAAACAGACCATCTCGACCCTTCTAGTCCGTGCCAAACACGTATTCTCCCCTAGTCCCATCTACCTGCGCTCAGACCATAACCCTCCATTCCTTTCCCGTCCATATAACTATCCAAATTATTTTTAAATGATAAAAACGAACCTGCCTCCACCACTTCCACTGGAAGCTCATTCCACACCGCTACCACTCTGTGAGTAAAGAAGTTCCCCCTCATGTTACCCCTAAACTTCTGTCCTTTAATTCTCAAGTCGTGTCCCCTTGTTTGAATCTTCCCTACTCTCAGTGGGAAAAGCTTTTCCACATCAACTCTGTCTATCCCTCTCATCATTTTAAAGACCTCTATCAAGTCCCCCCTTAACCTTCTGCGCTCCAAAGAATAAAGCCCTAACTTGTTCAACCTTTCTCTGTAACTTAGTTGCTGAAACCCAGGCAACATTCTAGTAAATCTCCTCTGTACTCTCTCTAAATTTCAATGAGGTTAAATTTCAATGAGGTTCCCACCTCATCCTTGTAAACTCCAGCGAGTACAGGCCCAGTGCCGTCAAACGCTCATCGTATGTTAACCCACTCATTCCTGGGATCCTTCTTGTAAACCTCCTCTGGACCCTCTCCAGAGCCAGCACATCCTTCCTGAGATATGGGGCGTCACGGTGGCACGGTAGAGTTGCTGCCTTAGACCCAGGTTCGATCCCGACTACGGGTGCTGTCTTTACGGAGTTAGTACGCTCTCCCCGTGACCACATGAGGTTTTCCCCCAAGATCTTCAGTTTCCTCCCACACTCCAAAGACGTACAGGTTTGCAGGCAAATTGGCTTTGGTAAAATTGTAAAATGTCGCTAGTGTGTGTTGGATAGTGTTAGTGTGTGGGGTGATCGCTGGTCGGCGTGGACTCGGTGGGCCGAAGGGCCTGTTTCCGTGCTATTTCTCTAAACTAAACTAAACATAGCTGCTCGTAACACTCCAAATGCGATCTGACCGGTATTTAGTTCAGAGATGCAGTGCGGAAACAGGCCTTTCGGCCCACTAAGTCTGCCCCGCATGCTAACCCTATCCTACACAGAGTAAGGATGAGTTTACATTCACACCAAGCCAATTAACCTACAAACCCAAGATAGACACAAAAAGCTACAGCTGTGGAGAGAAGGAATGGGTGATGTTTCGGGTCTGAAGAAGGGTCTGGATCTGAAACGTCACCCATTCCTTCTCCCCAGAGATGCTGCCTGCCCCGCTGAGTTACTCCAGCTTTTTGTGTATATCTTCGGTTTAAACCAGCATCTGCAGTTCCTTCCTACGCAACCTACAGACCTGCACGTCTTTGGAGGGTGGGAGGAAACCGAAGATCTCGGCGAAAACCCACGCAGGTCACGGGGAGAACATGCGAACTTCTTCTCGTGCACAGCCAAAAGATGGAGGATGACTTGTTCTATTTGATCTTATTTGATGGTGCACGCCGGGTTGATTGCATTCGTCGATTCAGGGCGGACCACGTGAAGGTTGCAATCTCCCACTCCGTACAGACAGCGCCCGTAGTCGGGATGGAACCCGGGTCTTTGGCGCTGTGAGGCAGCAACTCTACCGCCGTGCCGACTCGGAATTACGTCCGTGCCTTTTTTCCTACCGCTGTTCTGTCAGAGTCAGCACCAACTTTGCTCCTGGCACGGGTACATTGCTAATCTAATCGGATCGGAGACATCCCTATGCTGCACCACAGATAGACTGCATTAAACATGTTGGTACTTTGCACCCTACACGATATGTCCAGCTATCACACATCTTATCACATCCCTGAGAAAAAATACTCAACTACATTCTGCACTTTGTATCTTCCCCGTTGCTCTATTTATTACTGAGTTTGACTGAGAAACATAGAAAATAGGTGCAGGAGGAGGCCATTCAGCCCTTCGAGCCAGCAACGCCATTCATTGTGATCATGGCTGATCGTTCCCAATCAATAACCCGTGCCTGCCTTCTCCCCATATCCCTTGATGCCACTAGCCCCTAGAGCTCTATCTAAATCTCTTTTAAATCCATCTAGTGATTTGGCCTCCACAGCCCTCTGTGGCAGGGAATTCCATTAATTCACAAAAGTTTTTTCTCACCTCAGACTTAAATGTCCTCCCCTTTGTGCTCTAAGACTGTGGCCCCTGGTTCTGGACTCGCCCAATATTGGGAACATTTTTCCCGCATCTAGCTTGTCCAGTCCTTTTATAATTGTATATGCTTCTATAAGATATACACACACACCACACACACACGTTCGATCCTGACCTCTGGTGCTGTCTGTGTGGAGTTTGCACGTTCTCCTTGTGACCTCAGTAAAATTGCCCCCTAGCATGTTGAGAATGGATGCAAAAATGAGATATTAATGTTGGGGCCCATTGGCAATAACCAACCTGATCTCCCCGGTGGCTCAGCACTTCAATTCCCCCTCCCATTCCATATCCGACCTTTCTGTCCTGGGCCTCCTCCATGGCCAAAGTGAGTCCCACCGCAAATTGGAGGAGCAGCACCTCGTATTTCGCTTGGGTAGTTTACACCCCAGCGGTATGAACATTGACTTCTCCAATTTCAGGTAGTCCCTGCTTTCTCCCTCCTTCCCCTCCCCTTCCCAACTCTCCCACAGCCCACTGTCTCCACCTCTTCCTTTCCTTCTTCCCGCCCCCCCCACATCAGTCTGAAGAAGGGTCTCCACCCGAAACGTCGCCTATTCCTTCGCTCCATAGATGCTGCCTCACCCACTGAGTTTCTCCAGCATTTTTGTCTTCCATGGAATTGGTGTGATGAATGGTCGCTGTACGGCAGTAACTCGACCTATGCCCCACCGTGACAGCTGTAAATCTCTACTCCGATAGAAACATTTTTTACTTTAACTATGATACCTCATTGGTGACCCACAGACTATCCTTGATCGGACTTTGCTGGCTTTACCTTGCACTAAACGTTATTCCCTTATCATGTATCTCTACACTGTAAATGGCTCGATTGTAATCATGTATAGTCTTTCCGCTGACTGGTTAGCGCGCAACAAAAGCTTTTCACTGTACCTTGGTACACGTGACAATAAACTAAACCGAACTCATTGAGTCCGAGTCGTATAGCACAGAAACGGGGCCCGTCGGCCAAATTGGTCCATGCTGAGTAAGACACTTTAGAAGGATGAGAGGGTATCTCATTGAAATATATAAGGTGCTTGGACATGCTGGAGGCAGGAAACATTTTCCTGATGTTGGGGGAGTCCAGAAACAGGGGTCACACACAGTTTAAGAATAAGGAGTAAGCCATTTAGAACGGAGATGAGGAAACACTTTTTCTCACAGAGAGTGGTGAGTCTGTGGAATTCTCTGCCTCAGAGGGCGGTGGAGGCTGATTCTTTGGATACTTTCAAGAGAGAGCTAGATAGGGCTCTTAAAAATAGCGGAGTCAGGGGATATGGGGAGAAGGCAGGAACGGGGTACTGATTGGGGATGATCAGCCATGATCACATTGAATGGCGGTGCTGGCTCGAAGGGCCGAATGGCCTCCTCCTGCACCTATTGTCTATTGTCTATTGCCCCATCTAAGCAAGTCCCATCTGCCTGCATTTAGTCCTTATTCCTCTCAACCATTCCAGGCGCATGGTGGCGCGTTAGTAGAGTTGCTGCCTCACAGCGCCGGAGACCCGGGTTCGATCCCGACTATGGGCGCTGTCTCTACGGAGTGTGTACGTTCTCCCCGTGACCTGCGTGGGTTTTCCCCGGGTGCTCCGGTTTCCTCCCACACTCCAAAGATGTGCGGGTTTGTAGGTTAATTGGCTTCTGTAAAATTGTTGTTTGCTCCTAGCGTGCAGTGTGTGCGAATGTAATTGGGATCGCTGGCCGGTGCAGAATTCCGCACTGTGTCTTTACACTAAACTGAAGTGTCTTTTAAATATGATAGTACCTGTTCCAACTGCCTTCTCTGGCAGCTCGTTCCATATACCCACCACCCTCTGTGTGGAAAAAATTGCCCCTCGGGTTCTTATTAAACCCCCCCCCCCACCTTAAACGCACATCCTCATAAGTCTTCATAAACTCTGCTTCTTCATAAGTTTGTGGTCATAAGTGATAGGAGCAGAATTTGGCCCATCAAGTCTACTCTGCCCTTCAATCATGGCTGATCTACTTGTCCCTCTCAACTGCATTATAGACAATAGGTGCAGGAGTAGGCCATTCGAGCCAGCACCGCCATTCAATGTGATCATGGCTGATCATCCCCAATCCAGTACCCCGTTCCTGCCTTCTCCCCATATCCCCTGACTCTGCTATTTTTAAGAGCCCTGTCTAGCTCTCTCTTGAAAGTATCCAGAGAACCGGCCTCCACCGAGGCAGAGAATTCCACAGACTCACAACTCTCTGTGTGAAAAAGTGTTTCCTCGTCTCCGTTCTAAATGGCTCACTCCTTATTCTTAAACTGTGGCCCCTGGTTTTGAACATCCTTTATGTGTATCACTTGCGGATCATAGGGTTCTATAGTTTAAAATTTAGATCAGGGTCCTGCCTACTCCCCGTAACCCCCGACACCCGTACTAATCAAGTATCTGTCAATCTACCCTTTAAAATACCCAATGTCCTTGGCCTCCACCACTGTCTGTGGCAATGAATTCCACAGATTCACCACCCTCTGGCTAAAGAAATTCCTCCTCGTCTCCTTTCTAAATGTACGTCCTTTTGTTCTGAGTCTGTGCCCTCTGGTCCTAGACTCTCTAACTAGTGGAAACATCCTCTCCACATCCACTCTTTTCAAGGCCTTTCTCTATTCGGTATGTTTTAATGAGATCTCCCCTCAGTGAGATACTCTGCCCTGGGTATAAAACTCTTCCTTCTTCTTGCGTATGGCATGCACAGCCTATAGGGCCTGTCCCACGAGCATGCGACTCCATGCGGCAAGCGCGACCTAAAGGGCCTGCCCCACGAGCATGCGCCTGCATGCGGCAAGCGCGACCAAACCAGAAGCGGGGGCCACGCGGAGGTTGGGTGAGTGACATGAAGTTCGAGGAAGTTCATGCGTGATGTACAGCGTCGAGGCGGTGCGTATGGCGTCGAGGCGGCTGCGGGCCGGCAGGCCGTTGCCGCGCGGAATTTTTGAACACGTTCAGTTTTTCGGAGCCCCGCGCAATGTCGGGACCAGCTCCGCACAACTCCATATGGCTCCGGCAATCGAAGTGGGCCCGGCCCCGCGAGGCCGTACGGCTCAAGCGACCACGTTGGGTCGTGCTTGCCGCATGGAGTCGCATGCTGGTGGGACCGGCCCTTTAGGTCGTGCTTGCCGCATGGAGTCGCATGCTGGTGGGACAGGCCCTTTAGGTCGTGCATGCCGCATGGAGTCGCATGCTCGTGGGACAGGCACTTTAAGTTGTAGGACAACTTGTTCTATTTGATCTTATTTGATTGTGTACACCTGGTTGATTGCATTCGTCGGAGCAGGTCGGACAACGTGAAGGTTGCAATCTCCCACTCCAGACTCTTCCTGAGTCTTGTAGATTCTCATTGTCTGCAACTCATTTTCCCCCCAGCCCACAGCCAACAATGGTCTGTTTTATTTCACTTTTAACTTTTCGTAAAAATGTACAAAAATCGTTACTTTTTTTTTGGGTATCTTTCATTCATTTGTTCTATATCTCTGTATCACCATCTAAATAGACAATGGGTGCAGGTGCCACTCGGCCCCTCGGGCCATTCAATGTGATCATGGCTGATCATCCCCAATCAGTACCCCGTTCCTGCCTTCTCCCCATATCCCCTGACTCCGCTATCTTTAAAGAGCCCTATCTAGCTCTCTCTTGAAAGTATCCAGAGAACCGGCATCCACCGCCCTCTGAGGCAGAGGATTCCACAGACTCACCACTCTCTGTGAGAAAAGGTGTTTCCTCGTCTCCGTTCTAAATGGCTTACCCCTTATTCTTAAACTGTGTGGGGCCCCTGGTTCTGGACTCCCACCCCCCTGACTCTCGTTTCCCTCTCCCATTGACTCTCAGTCTGGAGAAGGGTCTCGAGCCGTCCCTCCTCTCCAGAGATGCACCCCCTCCACATACACCTGGATCTCCTGCCATCAAGCAAGAGATATCGAAGCATCAAAGCCCGGACTACAAGACTGCTAAACAGCTTCCTACCACAGGCTGTGAGGCTGCTAAACAGTCACTCTGTACTCACAGTCACTTGATTCTGCGGCTGGCACGGACACTTTAATAACTGGCACTGGCCACTCAAATCAGCCGCCCCGGACATTTTTTATGATTGGTTTATTGTATTTTAACATTGTGTTTTTACCTGCTTTTAACTATTTATACTGTTCCATCAGGGACTGGATTGGTTTTTAGTGTTATTATGTGTGAAATGTTTTAAATTTCATGTGCGACGCTCCGCTATTCACTGGGAAACGTCTTTTCATTTTGCACTGTACTTGTTGCTTGCAAGATGACAATAAAGGTTGATTGATTGATTGATTATGCTGCCTGTCCCGCTGAGTTTTTTTTTGCTCTGTCTGTCCAGGCATCTTCCCGGTGACCAGGGACGCCATTGACTACCTGCTGTCCAAGAACGGAAACGGCAACGCGGTGATCATCGTGATTGGCGGGGCGGCGGAGTCGCTGGAGTGCAGCCCGGGTAGTAACGTGGTGACCCTCAGTAAACGCAAGGGGTTCGTGAAGATCGCTCTGCAGAATGGGTAAGGCCACTATCCCAACTTGCTCACACCTGCCAACAATGTCCCAGCTACACCAGTCCCACCTGCCCGCGCTTGGTCCATATCCCTCCAAACCTGTCCTATCCATGTTCCTGTCTAACTGTTTCTTAAACGTTGGGATAGTCCCTGCCTCAACTACCTCCTCTGGCAGCTTGTTCCATACACCCACCACCCTCTGTGTGTGAAAACGTTACCCCTCAGATTCCTATTAAATCTTTCCCCCTTCACCTTGAACCTGTGTCCTCTGGTCCTCGATTCCCCTACTCTGGGCGAGAGACTGTATACCTTCCCGATCGATTCCTCTCCTACACACAGAGATTGGTTGTTGTTGTTGTAGTTATCTTGTTCGGCACTGACGTTATGGGTCAGTCACATCAATTAATATTTTTCAGTTTCAGTTTAGTTTATTGTCACGTGTACTGAGGTACAGTGAAAAGCTTTTGTTGCGTGCTAACCAGTCAGCGGAAAGACAATACAAGGTTACAATTGAGCCAATTGAGCCATTCAGCACTCAACTCCCCTCCCATTCCCAATCTGACCTTTCTGTCCTGGGCCTCCTCCATGGCCAGAGTGAGTCCCACTGCAAATTGGAGGAGCAGCACCTCATATTCCGCTTGGGTAGTTTACACCCCAGCGGTATGAACATTGACTTCTCCAATTTCAGGTAGTCCCTTGCTTCCTCCCTCCTTCCCCTCCCCTTCCCAGCTCCCCCCCACAGCCCACTGTCTCCGCCTCTTCCTTTCTTCTTCCCGTTTGCCCCCCACACCGCCACATCAGTCCGAAGAAAGGTCTCAACCCGAAACGTCACCTATTCCTTCGCTCCATAGATGCTGGCTCACCCGCTGAGTTTCTCCAGCATTTTTGTCTACCTTCGATTTTTCCAGCATCTGCAGTTCCTTCTGAAAATCTCTGACTATCCTTCATCGGACTTTGCTGGCTTGCCCTACCACGAAACGTTATTCCCTCATCATGTTTCTAAACACTGTGGACGGCTCGATTGTAATCATGCTTTTCACTGTACCTCTGTGCTTGTGACATTAAACTAACCTTGCGCTGGCTGCTCTATGTCGGCCTGTCTGATCTTCCCCCCCCCTGCGTATGTTTGGGTGAAGTCTAGTCCAGGTGTACGGATTATGACAAAAGGTCATAAGGAATCGTAGAATTGGGCCATTCAGCCCATCAAGTCTACTCCGCCATTCAATAATGGCCGATCTATCTCTCCCAACCCCATTCTCCTGCCTTTTCCCCACAACCTCTGACACCCCGTACTAATCAAGAATCTATCTATCTCTGCCTTACCTGACTTGGCCTTCTGTGGCAAAGTATTCCGCAGATTCACCACCCTCTGACCGAAGGTCGTGCAGGAAGGAACTGCGGAGGGTAGTGTACACCTTCTTCGGACTGAAGAAGGGTCTCGACCCGAAATGTCACCCATTCCTTCTCTCCAGAGATGCTGCCTGTCCCGCTGAGTTACTCCAGGGTTTTGTGTCTATATTCATAGATTCAATGATGCTTTCATTGTCACATGCAAAATAAATCCAGTTCATTCCAGTAAGATAGTGCCATTCCCGAGGAGGGGGGGCGGGTATATGGAAAGAGCTGCCGGAGGAGGCAGCTGAGGCGGGCACGGAAATCTACATTTCTTGGCGGGCACATGCGCGCATGCGCGCACACACGCAAGACTTCGGCCGTGGGCCCCGTGGACGGTAACATCGGGATCTGACCGACACCGAACTTCGTCCGCCCCGAATCGTGGAGCTTGAATCGGCCTGTTCGAGGGGCCTTTCATCGCCCGGCGGGGGCTTCAACATCGGGAGCCTCGATCGCCTCGATGCAGCGGTTTGATTTTAAGCCGCACAGGGCGACGAAAGGCCCCGCGAACGGTTAGAAAGCGTCTGATAAAGTCCGGATTACAAAACATGCGATGGATTTTCCCCCACCTCTCAAAGCGTGGGGGGCGGGGACATGTCCCCCGGTACCCCCCCAGGATTTCCACCCCTGAGTTGAGGCAGATACTATCGCAAAGTTTGAGGAACATTGGACAGGTACATGGATAGCACAGGTTTAGAGGGAAATGGGCCAAACATATGCAGGCGGGGCTAGTGTAGATGTGGGGGCATGTTGGTCGGTGTGGGCAAGTTGGGCCGATGGACCCGGTTCCTCACTGTATCACTCTATGACTCTATTCCCGATTAGCAAAGTGTACATAAGTAGTTTTCTGAGGCCGCATGTAAGAGGCGCCAGGTTTTTGGCACCATTTTCAAAGCCAGAGCGTTCAATCGGATGCAGCACAGACATTGTGGGCCGAAGGGCCTGTATCGATGCTGTGCTCATTGCAATGATTCAATGATACTTCATTGTCATGAACCTGGATACAGTGAATGTTTTTTTGGGGGGGGTTTTTGGTTAAAATAAAATTGGGTAAAATCACGCAGCAGATTTTGGAACGATTCCATTTCACAAAAATGATGACCCAATATTCAGAAGCAGGAGTAATGGATATCAAAGATCGTGGGGGGAATACAATATACAGATGAGGGTGCAGGTACTTTACCCAGGTCGGGGAAATCAAGAACCATAGATTAGTTTTTGTTTAGAGGTACAGCGCGGAAACAGGCCCTTCGGCCCACCGAGTCCGCGCCGACCAGCGATCCCCGCACATTAACGCTATCCTACACACACACACACACACACACACACACACACACACACACACACACACACACACACACACACACACACACACACACACACACACACACACACACACACACACACACACACACACACACACACACACACACACTAGGGACGACTTGCATTTATACCAAGCCAATTAGACCAAAACGCCTGCACGTCTATGGGAGTGTGGGAGGAAACGGGAGCACCCGGAGAAAACCCACGGGGAGAACGGACAAACTCCGTACAGACAGCACCCGTGGTCGGGATCGAACCCGAGTCTCTGGCGCTGTGAGGCATCAACTCCAGCGCTGCGCCACCGTGCCGCTCTCATTGGTTCGAGGTGAGAGGGGAAAGATTTAATAGGAACATGAGGGGCAACTTATTTTTTTACACAAAGGGTGGTGGGTGTATGGAACGAGCTGTCGGAGGAGATAATGAGGCAGGTTTATTACTGTGTAAATATATATTTTGTTGCATGCTATCCAGTCAGCGGAAAGACTGTACATTAATGCAATCAACCTGGGGGGGGTGTGGGCTGGGGGGGGGCGGTGTGGGCTGGGGCCGGTGTGCTATGGTGTGAGTGCGGGGATCGCTGGTCGGCGCGGACTCGGTGGGCCGTAGGACCTGTTTCCGCGCTGTATCTCTAAACTAAACTGAAAACAATGCAACGTAGACACAAAATGCTGGAGTAACTCAGCGGGACAGGCATCATCTATGGAGAGAAGGAATGGGTGACGTTTCGGGTCGAGACCCTTCTTCAGACACTATCACCCTCTAATGCAGGTGGCATTCTAAATCCTCCCATTTATCTCTCTCTCTCTCTGCAGAGCTGATCTGGTGCCCGTTTACGCTTTCGGGGAGAACGAGGTTTATCAGCAAGTGATCTTCAAGGAGGGCAGCTGGCTGCGGGCCATGCAGAGAAAGTTCCAGAAGCTGATCGGATTCGCTCCCTGCTTCTTCAGAGGCCGTGGTTTCTTCTCCAGTGACTCCCACGGCCTAGTTCCTTACGCAAAGCCCATCAACGCTGTGGGTACGTTTGACTTCCACACCCAATAGACAATTGGTGCAGGAGTAGGCCATTCGGCCCTTCGTGCCAGCACCGCCATTCACTGTGATCATGGCTGAGCAGTGCTGGCTCGAAGGGCCGAATGGCCTACTCCTGCACCTATTGTCTATTGATCATCCACAATCAATACCCCGTTCTTGCCTTTCCCCCCCCCCCCCCCCCCCCCATATCCATATCTTTAACTCTATCTAACTCTCTCTTAGACACTAGACAATAGACAATAGGTGCAGGAGTAGGCCATTCGGCCCTTTGAGCCAGCACCGCCATTCAATGTGATCATGGCTGTTTCCTCCCAATCAGTACCACCCCGTTCCTGCCTGCACCCACCCCATATCCCCTGACTGCTATTTTTAAGAGCTCTCTCTTGAAAGTATCCAGAGATCCTGCCTCCACCGCCCATCTGGGGCAGAGAATTTCACAGACTCACCACTCTCTGTGAGAAAAAGTGTTTCATCGCCTCCGTTCTAAATGGCTGACCCCTTATTCTTAAACTGTGGCCCCTGGTTCTGGATCCCCTACACTCCTGTTGTTTCCTGCCTGTGGCGTGTCCAATCCCTTAATAATCTTATATATTTCTATAAGAAATCCTCTCATCCTTCTAAACTCCAGCGTGTACAAGCCCAGCCGCTCCATTCTCTCAGCATATGACAGTCCCGCCATCCCGGGAATTAACTTTGTAAACCTACGCTGCACTCCCTCAATAGCAAGAATGTCCTTCCTCAAATTAGGGGACCAAAACTGCGCACAATACTCCAGGTGTGGTCTCACTAGGGCCCTGTACAACTGCAGAAGGACCTCTTTGCTCTTATACTCAACTCCTCTTGTTATGAAGGCCAACATGTCATTAACTTTGGTAGAGCTGTCTGCCTTCATTTATACCAAAACTCCAGCGCACCTACTGGAGACAGACACAAAAAGCTGGAGTAACTTGGCGGGACAGGCAGCATCTCTGGAGAGAAGGAATGGGTGATGTTTCGGGTCGAGACCCTTGACACTGAGAGTCAGGAGCAGGAAGCAGAGAGATACGGAAGTGTAAGGTGTGAAAATGAGACATCAAAGGGGAAGAGAGAGCTGGATAGGGCTCTTAAAGATAGCGGTGTCAGGGGATATGGGGAGAAGGCAGGAACGGGGTACTGATTGGGGATGATCAGAGAGAGAAGGTGAGAACAGACTCTACGATGGCCGTGTAGAATTGGACCATCACTGCCTGTGGCAGATTGTGCTTCCTCAGCTGCCGTAGGAAGTACATCCTCTACGATGAGCGTTAATGAATGGGAGTGGGGGGTGCGTGGTCGGTGCGGATTAGATGGGCCGAAGGGCCTGTTTCCATGCTGTATCTCTGAAGTATTTCTGCCGGCTGGTTAACGCGAGCGACAAAATCTTTTCGCTGTGCGCCAGTATACGGGACAAAAGCTAGAGTCTAACGCACCAGCTTGGGGTTCAGATAGAAAGATGGCTCAGCCGGCATCGGAGGTCGGAGCGGAGGTGAAGGGCCGAACTGCCTCATTCTGCCCCTGTGGCTCATGAAGCTAGCAACTTTAACGCCGACACTCTCTTTGTACTTGCAGTCGGGGAACCGATATCTGTGCCAAAAATCGAGAATCCAAGTCGCGAGGAAGTTGATCACTACCATGAAGTCTACAAGCATTCACTACTCAACTTGTTCAATAAGTACAAGACTAAATTTGGCTATTGTGAGTCACACACGTTAGAGGTCATTTGAAATATGGCCTCCTCAGGTCCCACTTGCTGAGAAACCTCCCCCCTCTCTGCAACACCCCCCTCCTCTATCCTCCCCTCTATTCCCCCCCCTCTCCCTCTCCCCCCCCCCTCCCCCTCTACTATTTCCCCCTCTCCCTTCTATTTCCCCCCCTCTCCCTCTATTCCCCCCCCCCTCTCCCTCTATCCCCCCTCTCCCTCTATCCCCCCCCTCTCCCTCTATCCCCCTCTCCCTCTATCCCCCCCCTCTCCCTCTATCCCCCCCCCTCTCCCTCTATCCCCCCCCCCCCCTCTACCCCCCCCCTCTCTATCCCCCCCCCTCCCCCTCTATCCCCCCCCTCCCTCTCTCCCCCCCCTCTCCCTCTATCCCCCCCCCTCTCCCTCTATCCCCCCCTCTCTCCTCCTCCCTATCCCCTATTTCCCCCCTCTCCCTCTATCCCTTCCCCCCTCTCCCTCTATTCCCCTACCCTCTCCCTCTATCCCCCCTCCCTCTATTCTTCCCTCATCCCTTTTTTTTTCCCCCTCTCTCTCCATCCTTCTCTCCCTTCTATCTCTCCTTCCCTCCCTTCCCTCTATCCCCTCCCTTCCCTCTTTTACCCATCTCCCTCTCTTCCCCATCTCTCCCTCTTCCTCCCCCCCTCTCCCTCTTATTTCCCCAACCCCCTCACCCCCTTCCCTCCCCATTCTCTCCCTCTTCCCCCACCCTCTCTCCCTTTTTTTTCCCACCCCCTTCCCTTTCTACTCCTCCCATTCACCTTATCCTCCCCTTTTTCTCCCCTCCTCTTCCCCCCCTC